>NC_056731.1:1271791613-1272049113 GCF_019279795.1 Protopterus annectens | reverse complement strand
GTTCATAAGGACCAGTGAGGATGCTTACTACAAGCCCTACACCAATAACCATTTACCAGACAGGTTCCAATCAGCACACTCATCTCACTAGAGTGCAGAAAGGCCTCTTCCAATCCAAGATGGCCTGGAAAATGTGCTCAGAACACACAGCCACTACAAACAGACCCAGATGCAAGCAAAAGTACAGTTTTGTACCTACCATAAATGTAGATGTTCGAGTGCTAATACAGCTGCAGTAATCACAGATGGGTTTTCAGCCGTCAGGCGGTCCCTCGGTCGGCCGAATTCCAAAGTCTTGGTCCGCCGTCGGTTGTAGTCGCTTACTCTTCTGACGTCAGGAAGGCCAGAGTATATAAGACACAGCCGATGCCATGTTCTTCAGTCTTTCTTGCCCCAGATGTCAGGTGCCCCCAAAAGGAAGGCAATACATAAGTAAAGCTTATCCACATATGCAAGCAATGCAATGTAATGCAAAATCAGTGTAAGCAAGCAAATAAAACATAACAGGATAACCCAGTCAGGAGGTATGAAGAGGTTGTTAGGCCCCATGCCCTAACCAAGAGGGGAAGGAGGGAGGGAAACCTGTACTGCAGGTGTATTAGCACTCGAACATCTACATTTATGGTAGGTACAAAACTGTACTATGTTCATCGTGCATACAGCTGCAGTAATCACAGATGGGTAGAGTCCCAAAGCTATGCATAGGGTGGTAGGTACTATGAGGAACTGGGTTGAGCCAGAATGCCCTGCAAAACAGCAGTGGCGAAGCCTGCTCTTGTTCTGGAGTATAAGGGCAGGTGTTAGTGTTTTGTGAAGGTATGTACAGAACTCCAAGTGGCTGCCTCCAAAATATCCTTAGTAGGCACACCTCTGAGGAAGGCTGTAGAGGTGGCTGTGGCCCTGGTGGAGTGAGATCTGATACTAGTAGGGACAGATTTCCCATGATAGGAGTAACAAAATCGTATGCAGTGGCCAATCCACTAGGAAATGGTCTGTTTGGTAACTGGTTTCCCTTGAGCCCCTACGGCATAGGACACCAAAAGTTGTTCTGATTTCCTGAAGGACTTTGTTCTGTCCAAATAGTAACGTAGCTGCCTATGGATGTCTAAAGAGTGAAGCAGCCTTTCCCCTTTGTTTTGAGGGTTAGGATAAAAGGTAGGTAGGTATATGGCTTGGTTTAAGGCTACCCTGGATACCACTTTTGGCATAAAAGATGGATTAGTAAGGGAAACCCTATCCTGATGGAAGATGAGGAAGAGCTGCACCGCCATGAGGGCCTGTAGTTCAGAAACCCTACGAGCTGAAGTGATGGCCAGAAGGAAAGCTGTTTTCCAGGACAAATATTGCAGATCTGTTGAGGCAGCAGGTTCAAAGGGAGGCAATGTTAATTTTTCTAGTATGTAATTAAGGTCCCAGGCTGGTATTGGTTGCTTCCTTGGAGGTCTTATATTCTTAGCCCTCTGAGGAACTGCCGTAAGAGAGGGTGAGAGAATAAAGGAGGATCCGTGTTGTATTCTGCAGAAATGGCTGAGGCGTGTATTTTAATGGAAGAAAATGAAAGTCCACTGTTCAGCAATTCAGCTAGGTACTGTAAAACCTGAGGCAAGTTCAATTTTCTAGGGTCCTGTCTTCTTTTCTCATTCCAGCAGCAAAACCGCTTCCATTTTGCGGAGTAAGCTTTTCTTGTAGATGGTCTTCTGGCCTCCAAAATGACATCCTGCACCTCCTTGGAGAGTAGAGTCTGATGTGGTGTTAAAGAATTTTCCACGCAGCGAGGTTGAGTGTTTTCAGCTGACTGTGAAGGATTTTGTAGCTGTTCTGCGTCAGCAGAAGAGGTATTAGAGGCAGGGACCAGGGAGGAGTATGTGTTAGGCTCCTCAGGAGTGGATACCAGTGTTGCCTTGGCCAGTCTGGAGCAATCAGTATCATCCTCGGTTTGTCTGTTCTTGCTTTCAAAAGCACCTTGGGCAGAAGAGGCAGGGGTGGGAATGCATAAACTGTCCATGTTGCCCAACTGAATGAAAGGCGTCCACTTTCCAGGCCTTTGGATGGAAGGTCCTTGAACAAAACTTTTTCAATTGATGGTTCCTGTGGGAGGCAAAAAGATCTATGTCTGGCCTCCCCCACGCTTGGATTATCTCCGTAAACACCTGTGGATGCAGCTTCCATTCGTGTGGATCTGTCATATTCCTGCTCAGTGTGTCTGCCAGTGTGTTTTCCAGTCCTGGCAAGTACTGTGCTTGAAGTTCGATTTGTCTTTCCAGAGCCAAGTTCCAAAGAGTCATGGCTAGTCTGCACAAGGGGTATGAGTGTGTTCCTCCTTGTTTGTTTATGTACCACATTACTGTGGTGTTGTCTGTTCTTATCAGTAATTGTCCTGGCTGCAGGAAGTCCTTGAAAGCTGTAATTGCATTTATTACTGCTAGCATTTCTTTTTGATTGATGTGAAGGTGCTTTTCCTTTTGGGACCATCTGCCCTGAATGCACCTGTCCTTCATGTGCCCCAGGCGTAATCTGAGGCGTCTGTGGTTATGACTTGTTTTGCTTGAGGCTTGCAGAATGGAAGGCCTGTGTTTACTTGACATGCTTGGCCCACCATAGAAATTCCTTTTGCAGACATGGAATTATTGGTATAATTGCTTCCAAGCTGTGACTGTGTTGAGACCATAGATTTTTTAGGTACCATTGAAGTTTCCTCATATGCAGCTTTGCACATGGGATTAGAAGAATGCAAGATGCCATGAATCCCAGAGCCTGCAGGATTTCCCTTGCAGTAAGCCTGGTACTTTTTGCTAGTGTTTTGTAGTACTGAGATAATTGCCCTTGTTTTTCTGACGTAAGGTATGCCATCTGGGTGTTTGTGTCCAAGCTGGCACCCAGGAAGGTTATTTTCTGAGATGGTGTTAGCCTTGATTTCTCCTTGTTGATGGTGTATCCCAGAGAAAGCAGTAACCGTGTCACATATGCCAGATGTTCCAGTAGTATTTGTTTGCTGTCCGCTTGGATCAGGCAGTCGTCCAGATAAGGGTAAATTTGTATCCCTTGAAGTCTGCAATAGGCAATCACTGATGCCAGGCACTTTGTGAATAATCTGGGCGCAGTAGATAAGCCAAAGGGCAATGCAGAGAATTGATAGTGGATTGAACCTGCAAGAAATCTGAGGTATCTTCTGCAGCTTTGTCTGATTGGGACATGCAGGTATGCCTCCTTGAGGTCCAATGTTACCAGCCAAAACTCCTTGCCCAGCATGGGAAGAAGTTGCTGTAATGTGAGCATCTTGAATTTTGGTACGAGTAGAAATGTGTTTAGGATGGATAAGTCCAGAATGGGTCTCCAGTCTGTTCCTTTTCTTGATACCAGGAAGAGTCTTGAATAAAAACCTTGACCTTGTTGGTGCGTAGGTACCTTTTGTATAGCTCTCATGTTTAGGAGCTTTGAAATTTGCAGTTGTGCCTCTACCCTTTGATTTTGTGGTAAGTTTGGCATGCCTCTCATTTTTGGAAGAGTGTGAAATTGAAATTTGTAGCCTCTATTTATAATGTCCAGAATCCATTTGTCTGTTGTGACAATATGCCAATTGTTTGCAAATAATGCTAGTTTCCCTCCCAAAGGTGCTGCCAGCTGAGACTTGCTTGGCATGGAAATGAGGGAGTCATTGCGTTTGCTTCCTGTATTGTTGTATACTGTCTTCACCACCTCTTGGTGCTGGGGATTGCCATTGTCTGCCTCTATATGATCCTTGTGACTGCCCTCTGCCCCTTGTGCGTCTGTATCTACCTCTTTGGGGCTTGTCAGTGGCTGGAAAAGACCAGTTTTTTGAAGGCCAATTCCTGCTAAATCGTGGTGGCTGGACCTGTAAGAAAGCTTTGACAGTTTGCATAGATTTGGCTTTTTCTTCCATTTTTCGTAGTATATCCTCAGCATTAGTACCAAAAAGTACATCCTTTTGTAAAGGAGCATCAAGAAGTTTAGCTTTCACATGATCAGGCAAATTTTGTTCCCTAAGCCAGGCATGTCTGCGAATGACTGATCCTGTAGCAGCCGCTCTACTGGAGGCCTCTACGGCATCATAACCACATTGTAAGGTGTGTTTACCCACTTGTTCCGCACTATGCATCATATCCTGTAACTCTTTTAAATCTGGTTGTTCAGGTTGAGACATTTTGTTTTTTTAATTGTGATAACAGGAACTGTTGATATTTAATCATATGAAACTGGCAGTTTAAGGCCCTCATGGCTAGGGTGGCAGAGGTATATACCTTCTTACCCCACCTTTCTAGAGATCTAGATTCCCTTTCTGCAGGAAGTGGATTCTTGGCAGTGGAGGCCTTTAATCCCTTAGGGCCTTGTGAAATGGTTTCAGGGTCAGCATTATGGCCTTTGTAAAGAAATTGGTGAGAACTGGGTACTCTGTAATATCTATCAGGCTTTACTGGTGCAGGAGGCAGAGAATCAGGATTAAGACAAGCCTCCGAATAGACATCATCCAGTACCTCCAAAACAGGGGTATAGCCAGAGGTCTGTGCTGAGGTAACCAAAGAAATTCCCTAAGTCTTTTCTTGGAATCTGAAAAGTCTTGGCCTTCCCAATGGAAGTGTTCCCTCAAGGTGTGCAAGGTTTCCCCATAAGAAAAATCCTCAGGGGGGGATACAGAAGGAATGGACTGTTCTGCATCCAAATCCTCAAAAGGGGAGTAAGAGTGTTCCTCTGCATCAGAATGCTCTGAAAAAATGGATCCCTGATCAGAAGAGGGGGATTCTTCCTCCACTCTGGGTCTCTTGTCAGGAGGGGGCTGAGAACCTCTGATGAGAGTTATTAGATCCTCAGCCATTTTAAGCATCTGTTTCTTAGGCATGGGTCCAGGAGATGGGCCTTGAGCAGCAGGCCTAGTGTGATGCCTGGCTGCTTTGGATTTAGTAAAGGCCTTAATAGAAAAAGATGATGAAGGCCTAAATACACCATGGGTGGAGGTGGATCTGTCCACATTAGTAGGCTCGACATAAGCCGGGCTTCGTTGTAGTCTGGGAAAGGGCCGATGACCCAGCGGTCTCGGTACAGAAGACACCGCCAAAGGAGTGTCGTCGGTAGTCAGGGACTGCAAAGGCGTCTCGCTGAGAACCGGACCACGTGTAGCCTGTTTTGGCGTGGTGTCGGTGGAGACCGCGGGCCTCGCGTGTCGGTCCTTTTCCTTGCGTTTTTTGGATAAAACGGTAGTCGGAGAGTCCGACGACATTTTATAGTCAAAAGCTCTACCAAAAAAGTATTGGGCGAACTCCGCCCGACGCTTGATAGTGCGTTTATTGAAGGTAGCGCAAAAGCGACAGCCCGAGACGTCGTGGTCTGGGCCCAAACAAGGTATGCAAAGGGAATGGAAATCCTTATGCGGTATTTGCTTCCCACAAGAAATACAATTATTAACTTTTTCTGACATCGGTCTGAGGCAAGAAAAGTTTCCCCAACGGGGTACTTAGCTTTAATGAAGACTTCGGTTCCAAATATTTTCGTAAATCAGGAGCTGGCCGACCGGCACTTGCGAACTGCTTCTGCTTCGGGCACCGCGCGGCAAAAAAGACTGAAGAACATGGCGTCGGCTGTGTCTTATATACTCTGGCCTTCCTGACGTCAGAAGAGTAAGCGACGACAACCGACGCCGGACCAAGACTTTGGAATTCGGCCGACCGAGGGACCGCCTGACGGCTGAAAACCCATCTGTGATTACTGCAGCTGTATGCATGATGAACATCCTATATATCTGAACTATACTACAAGCTAACCTAGTTTCAGCGGGAAAACACTAGAGAATGTTTAACACAGCAGAAAAATAGCAGTGAGACACTTCTAATGTTTAAAACAGAAGAAAATCAGCAAGGGGACTCTAAAGAATGTTTTAAACAGCTAACAAATAGTTATTTTAAGACTGCTGGAAAGGAAAACCAGAACAAGCATAACAGATTGCTTTGCAACAGTGAAAAGTATCAGCAAATACTTAAACAGTGAAAATAGCAAAAGCAGCTTTTTAAACACTGAAAACAGCAATACAATACAATTTAACAGGTACAGTAAAAGGCAGACAATTGCAGCACAAGAGTATAGATTAGTACACAGTATATAAATACAGTATTCAAGTAGGCGGCAGGCAATAAAAAGTGCAGTAAAATAGTATAAATAAGCAAAAAAAGGCAACTTATGGTTTTTGGGAAGCCTCTAATCATCTGGTATCTCATATCAAAATTGTCAGTTCAGTTTGGTACAAAAAAGTTATGTACTTACCTTAACATTCCATCTGTGTTGTCTATCTTCATTTATCCTTGACATACGGGTTTGGTTCCAATATCTGAACCAACTCGGCCGTTACTACACTCAAGCATGCTAAAAACTATCGCGCTTCATCCCTACAATCTCCTTCTCCCAGTTACCTCAGCCTGGGTTTACAGATTAGAAATACAACATAAATAGAGAGACCTTGATGGAAACCATACCTGCTATGCCTTCAGCATCATGAATTACTATGAAAGTATCCATTCCACCAAAAAATCTTCAAAGGCTGGGGGATGGAGGAAGGGGGAGTCAAGGATAAACAGACAACACAGATGGAACATTATACTAAGTATAAAACATCTTTATCTGATGTTGTCAATCTTCATTTTATCCTTGACATATGGGACACAGTCCCCAGCTACCTTAGACCTTGGGAGTACTCATAGGAGGACATTTCCTGAGCACCACTGCACCAAAAGATGCTCTTCCCCTAGAGACCAAATCCAATTTGTAATGAGTATTAAACGTATGGGAGAAGCCCAATTAGCTGCTGCACATACATTACCCATTGAAGCTCTAGACTGGAAAACTGATGAAGTGGCAACAGATCTTGTAGAATGTGCCTTCACCGATCTAGGCAGGGCAATTTTCTTTTTGTTGTAAATAAATGAAATGCAATCCTTAACCCATCTGGCCAAGATCACCTTGCTGACTGGTTTATCAAAACTAGCACTTGAAAAGGACACAAAATAATTGGTCAGATTTTCTGACATTCTCAGTCTTATGAAGATAAAAATCGTAATAGTCAAAAAAGCAGAAGAATGTTCCGTTTAAGCTTGCTCAGCAAAATCACAACAATAACTAAGAGATGAGCGATGCACCACACCATAAAACGTATCTCAACGATTTATTCAGAGCTGTAGCTCAACAAGACAAAAAACAACGGATTAGCGCTTTCAACTATCAAAGCCTTCTTCAGATCCACATTCAAAAGCCACATCTCAATCTAATATAAAGCATATAGCAGCCAATGACAAAAAACATGTAAACAAGCTGCTTTGCTCTAACCAATACAAGTGCTTATACAAGCACTTCATCATCCAATGTGTTTCGTTATTCTAATTAGCTTTGACTAGCAAGTTAAGACAGAAAATGTAAATTAGACTTTGGTTTCTCAAACATCATTGGTCTCAGCTAGCAAATAAAAGCAGAAATGTAAATCAGACTTTACTTGCTTAAAAATCATTGGTTTACTTTAAACATTAGACAAAACCTAGCTTTAACTAGCAAGTTAGGATGGAAGATGTAAATTAAACTTCACTTTCTCAAACGTAATTGGTCTGGGCTAGCAAATCAAAGCAGAAATGTAAATCGGACTTTGCTTGCTTAGAAATCATTGGTTTGCATTAGACAAAACATAGGGAACTTATATCAAAAAAGTATTCCCTGTCGCTTTCATAAGAATAAAAAACAGGTTATTCCAAGTTCATTCATCAAAAAGCGCGATTCTATAAAGACATTTAACAAAACATATCTTACTAAAATATAAATAATTAAAACATTTTAGCATTTAAAAATACGTATATAAAGTCTTTAATAACAAAGTGCTAATAAAATATATAAAATAGAATATATATATTGGCTGCTATATGCTTTATATTAGATTGAGATGTGGCTTTTGAATGTGGATCTGAAGAAGGCTTTGACAGCTGAAAGCGCTAATCTGTTGTTTGTTGTTTTTTGTCTTGTTGAGATACAGCTCTGAATAAATCGTTGAGATACGTTTTATGGTGTGGTGCATCGCTCATCTCTTAGTTATTGTTGTGATTTTGCTGAGCAAGCTTAAACGGAACATTCTTCTGCTTTTTTGTTTATTGTTTCTATTGGAAGTTCCGTACACACCTTCAAAGGAATAATATGGAAGCAAGAAAATTTGCAAGTGGACTTTTATCTGGTATAAGCAATCCGCTTATACAGTTGGATCTAAGGAGAAATGAGAATATGACAACTGAAATAGCAGGAAAGAATCCTAAATTTGAAACTGTTTTTAGGACTGTAGAGAATGCTGCTTTTCGCCTGAAGAAATTACAATGGCAGCACTTCCATATGGAAGCCTGCCTTCACCATCAAGTTATTCCGAGAGGGCTTAGAGTCAGATGTATGCCGACCTATGGAAATACATTTCCAGATCTCCTTGCGAAGTGGCAGGCTATCAATATACAAATTAGTTTTAGTTATATGAGGCTGCTGATAGATTTTTTTGAACCTCAAGAACAAGAAATTAGTTCCCTAATTGAGAACAAGCAGAAGGAACTAGAAAATATGAACCTTTCTGAAAGTGACTTTATGAAATTGGAAAACTTACAAGATAAGCTTTTGGCTTATGAGAACAAGCTGAAAAGTATTAAGAGCAATAAATTGACAAGAGACTTCAATGACATAAAAAATGGCCAGCTGTTCGAGTGGCCTAGGAACGCTATTAATACTCAAAAAGTGATAACAGGAGAGAAACAAGGATCGACAAAAGAAAAAGAAAGAGAGGAAGATAAAGAAAAAAAAAAAAGACATAAGTGCAGCTACTAGTACAAATAAATCAAAGTTAATTGGTTCTAAAGAATTTTGTGTTAATTCACAAGTACACCAAGGGAATGGACCCAATTCTTTGAATAAAGTTACTAATGGCAGCGTTTGTCTGTTGGATGACAATATGATATCCCTGGATTCACCAGGGACTATAGATGAGGTGGCGATAACTTCTAGTCATGAACAAGATGAACGACCCTTAGGGGCGATTTGCAAGAAGGGGGCCATACATGCAACTATTGTTGAACAACTCCCTTTTTTAATTATGAACAAGACTCCTCGAACAGGAAGGTCATTGAGCAGGGAAAGGAAGAAAAGGAAGATTGTGCAGCCCAATCCCTAGTTGTGAACTTGTCTACTGTTCAACTCACGGAATCCCAAATGAATTTACTTGAAAAAGGTCTAAGCTTTATACCAACTACTCTAACTTCGTTTGATGAGTTTCTCTTAGATCTCAAATTATTTGGTAGAAACCTGACTTTGAAGTATATTTTTGGGAATGATAAAGTTAAACAGGGTGATAAAGAAATTATGCTAAATAAACCTAGTACTTTTGTTCCCATTAATTTACCAGCTGTTGAATCTTTTATACATGCTGTTGAAGAAGTGGTGGCTGCATTGAGGCAGATGCATATGAACAAGCAATTCTATAATTTAACCAAGGATGAAAATCAAGCATTGAAAGAACTAAAGATAAGAAATGATATAGTTATTAAACCAGCAGATAAAGGAGCAGTGGTAATAATGGATGCTGAAACCTACTCTTTTTCAATGAGAAAGATGTTGAACGATGATAAGACATATCATGAGATTAGTAAGAGTGAACTGAACTTGATGAAGCAAAGAGTGAAAAATGATTTATATGACCTCTTGATGAGTAGAATCGACAAAGAACAATATGAGCTTTTTGAGGTTGAGCATCCTACTGTACCTTCTATTAATGGTCTACCAAAGATACACAAGACCTTAATATCGCCTCCCTTACGTCCCATTGTAGCAGGAAGAGGATGGCTGACTGAGCCTATTTTGATATTTGTTGAGAAAGAGCTCAAGAAATTGATTCCTAAAGCTAATACAGTTATTAAAGACACAGGAGATTTTTTACAGTGATTATAAGAAGCTACATACAATGTAAATGATTTTGAGTGTCTATTATTGGTGACTTTAGATGTTAATAGCCTTTTTACGTCTATACCCAATGATTATGGGGTTGAAGCCATCAGAAGATTTCTTATGGAAGAAAAAACTAATCCTAGGCTAATTTGTATACTTCTTGACTTAATTCTCAGCAACAACATCTTTACGTATGAAGGCAAATACTATTGGCAAAGTTGGGGGGGGTAGCCATGGGCACCCCCTGTGCCAATAGTTATGCGAATTTGGTCCTAACACAATGGGAGAGAGAATGGATGATAGAATCAATGGAGCAAATGTATTTCTTTATACAGTCGTTTTGTTGACTATATTTTTATCGTTTGGAGAGGTGATGGAGAGCAGTTAAATAGTTTTGTTCACCATCTGACAGAGACTACTGATTTTTTAAGGTTTGAATACAAAAGTTCCAAGTTTGAAATGGATTTTTTGGATGTTAGTATACGCTTAGACCTGAAGGAAGGTATTTCTACCAGCCTCTTTCGTAAACAAATGTGGCGGAACCATATGAAAATAGTCACTATACTAGTATGCATCCTCGACATATTTTCAATAATATCGTGGAAAATCAGACAGAATTTCTAAACTCTGTACTGATGAAAAAGAGTTTATTGAGGAAAGGAATAGTTTATTGAAGAGTTTTGAACAGAGAGGCTATCCAACTAGGAGAGTGAACTCAAATGTTATAGAAGCCACTGAAGTGAGAAATAACAAGGGGAGACCTTTGTATTCAACTAGAAACGTAGGGAATGAGAGTCATCATACTAATACTAAGAATATGAATTCTTTGAGAGTTGGCTTAACTTTTGGATCTGACCATAATACTATCTGCCAAGTGATTAAGAAATACTGGCCGGTTCTGACTGCTGATACCAAGATAAAAGGCATAGTAGGTTCAACTCAAACTTTTCAGTTCAAAAATAAGAAAAATCTAAAAAGACTATTGTATGCTATAGGGAAGAAACAGGCTTTTCTGGCAGAATGATGAAAAAAGAAAGCTCTATAGGACCTAAAAAATGTGGGTTTTGTAAGACCTGCTATGTAATGAACTGAACGTTGGAAGGAGAGGCAAAGAGATCTGTTTCGCTACTGAAGTATTCAGAGACCACTTGAAAGGCATTAGACTAGACCTGCTGAGCCTGTAGGCTAGAATGTTGGACCTCCTCATAATGTGCGTTGCCACCAGAAATGAGCGGTGGAGATAGCCCACTCCCACAATCTCATGGCTTCGTGGCAAAGAGGATAAGACCTGGTTACCCCCTGTTTGTTGATGTACCAGACTTATCGACATGTTGTCTGTCTGGATAGCAATCATTACTAGGGGAAGATAGGCATGAAGAGCCTGCAACCCCAAAAGCACCGCCTTCATCTCCAGGACGTTGATATGCAACTGGGTCTCCAGGGAAGACCACGTGCCTTGGATTGTCCTTCCCCAGCAATGCCCCCCACCCGAGTAGGGAGGCATTCATGGTCCCCTGTGGTCAGCGGGGAGGGAAGAATAAATGGTCGACCGCAAAGTAGGTCCGGGGACTGAATCCACCAGAGAAGAAAATCCATGCAGGCTCAGGATAGATGAACGGGATGGAACAATGGTAGATCTAGAAATGACCACTGGACCACTAGAGTCCACTGGAGCATCCTCATGTGTAACCGAGCTGTTGGTATGAGGGTGACTCTGGCCACTATGGACCCCAATGCACGCAAGACAAATTTCGCTGGGGGAGATTGAGCCTGGAAGATGCACAAGACATTATGTTTGAGGGACTGAAGTCTGTCTGGTGTCAAAAAAAACTTAATCTGAATGGTATCTAACCAGGCTCCAATGAAATCTAGAACTTGAACAGGTTCCAACAGGGATTTGTTGAGATTTATGGTGATGCCCAACTGGTGGGTGGTCTGGATAAGGAAATCCCTGGCTTGGCAGAGTTGATGCCTGGAGGGAGTGGAAAGGAGCCAATCATCCAGGTAAGGAAAGATCTGGAAGCCCTGCAGCCGCAGGTGAGCTACCACCACTGCCATCACTTTGGTGACCACCCTGGGGGCTGTGGTGAGACCAAAGGGTAGTGCTCTGAACTGGTAATGGTTGGTCCCTAGCCAGAAGCGGAGAAACCACTGAGAGCATCTGTCCATTCTGATGTGATAGTATCTGTCTTGAAGGTCTTGCTGAGCACATCCAGTCGTTACCCTGCAGGAAGGGCAGGATTTCGTCTTGGCAACTGACAGATTAAGGGCAGAGATCCAGAACTGGCCTCAAGTCCCCCACTTTCTTTGGCACTGAAAAAAAACATGGAATAGATGCCTAATCCGGTCTGGTCTAGGGGGGATGGGCTGGATGACTCGTTTTGGAAATTTCCAGCACAGCATCCTCCCTTTGCGTGGATGGGATGTCTGCGAGGTGTTTGAGAAGGAGAGGTGTTTGAAATAAGGGGACTGAATATCCTCTGGATATGATTCGCAACACCCAAGGATCGAGTGTTATAGACTCCCAGGGGGTTAGGTGAAGCGACAGTCGACCCCTGACTGCCTCCAGAGACGAACAGCTGGTCAATCCTTCAAGGATGCAGTGTAAGCCTGTCCGTGAAGGAATCGTGAGACGGGTGGTTCCTGAGACCCCCTCTGCCACAACGGCAGTGTCTGTCAAATCCTCATCTGCCTCTGGGGGATGGTGAGTCCGGGGAATAACCCTGAGACTTCTGGAACCACATCATCTTTGCCGCTTACTGATTCCTGGGGAAGGTTCACTGTGAGGGAGTGAGAAGCAGATTCCGATGGCAGAGTCCTCCCATCCTTCTCGCTCCGGACTAGTGTGTCACATTGTCTTTCCAAAGAGAGTGGAACCATCGTATGGGGCATTTGTAAAAGATACCCTGAAGGGCTCCGAAAAGGTACAAACTCGAAGCCAGGTGTGATGCCTGATGGCAACGCCTGCTCTGGCACTCTAGCGGCCCCCTCGGTAGTGTGAGATAGAAGCCACACAGAGATACTGGCAATGGAAGTGAGGGTGGCCATTCGAGAGGAGAAAACCTTAACCTTCTTGTCCTCCGCCGACATGGACCCTGGGGTAGACTCTGTGACCTCCTTCACAAGGTCTCATTGAAGCCTAATGACATGTGCCATGTAGTTCAGCGCATGTACAGAGAATGCTGCTGAAGTGTAGACTCGCTTCCCAAAAAGGTCCAAGGTCCTAGACTCTTGGTCTGATGGATGGACTGTGGAGCTTTTCTGTGCAAGCTCCTCCTTGGTGGCTGCCGCCATCACCATGGCATCAACAGGGGATCCCTTTGACCAGTGCGGTTTATAAGAGGGGGACACTGAGGATCTTAGGGCGTTTGGAGATGGGCTCCTTTCACACCCACGATGTAACTAGATCCACCAGGGGATCTGCGGGAGGGGACATTCAGGACATAAAGGGTCCTGCTCCAAATGCCCCCAGGAACACTGAGTCATCAGGGTTGGGCTCTGCATCAATGGAGAAGCAGGAGCCAAACCTCCAGGCGTCAAGACTCAAGAGTACAGCTCTGCTCCGAAAAACTCAGAGCAGTCACCACCATGTTGCCAAGGCTATGGCTCAGACAGCCGGTTGGCTCTGAGCTGGTCAGAGTGGACACACTCAGGGCAACAGTCTGCGTTGAGGTACAGGGTACCATTGGTGCCGATCCCTCAAAGCTGAGGGGCCTTGGACCCAAAGACTCTGAAACTGGGGGTCGGATCAGAGAAGGAGTGATCGGGATAAAGGCAGAATGCATGCCCCGGCCCCAGAGGGGAAGAGGGCAGGCAAGACTCCCATCTGGATCTGTGTGCGGATGAATCTCTGCATCATCCTGTCCATCTCCGCTTCAGAGAGGCTGCGGATGGACCTGGCAGAAGAGGCCATCCTCACTGGCCTAGAGAGGCAGTGAGGGGAAGCCAACATCAGGGTCTCCGCCATAGTAGTAAAAGGAAGAGATCCAACATGCACACACAAACACTAGCAAGGAGATAGAGAGGGAAAATTTTTTTTTTTTACCCAACGAACAGACGCCCGAGCGCAAGAAGCAAGGTAAAAAAAGAGAAAGGGGAGATAGAAAGTACAGCTAAAAGCCAGAAACACTTATCAAAAACTGCCTAGAGCACGGACCACGACGCTAGCGTTAAACGCGGCAAACGAGATCTGAAGAAAGGAAGGAGACAGGGGCATTATGGGTAGGGGAGGAGCTTGGAGCTCAAATCCGATGCTGGTAATAGGCGGCAAGTCGGATCCTTCCCAGATCCGTGTTGCAACAGGTTGAAGACCAAATGAAAACAACTAGAGATATGTTTTCCATGACAAGTACTTTAGATCAGGGTCTGCAGATGGTTTGAAGGGAGAACTTACAATGGTTTGCAACATTAGGTTTAGGTCCCAAGGTGGAGTAGAATCTTTGAAAGGGGGGGTTTCAGCAAAAGTGTCCCCTTTAAGAGTGACTTATGAAGTCTATAGAAGCCAAGGAATGTTCTTCCAAACTATTACGGAAGTTTGAAATTGCTGCAAGTTGTATTCTGATGGTAGACAGGGAAGCTCCTGCATTGAAAAGAAAGGACAAGAATAAAATATTTTCAACAGAAAGGGAAAAGAGGATCAATATCCCTTTCACGAGCTCAGACAGAAAATCTCTTCCATTTACTAGTATATAGTTTCTGGGTGGAAGGCTTATGAGAAGCTAGGAGAACTTGGCATACTGGGGAAGAAAAGTTAAGATGCCTGGCAACTACTGGAACTGGAGGAACCATGCTGTCAGCTTGAGATTCATAATGTCTGGGTTGACTATTCCATCTGGATGGGAGAAAAGATCTGGATCCAGAGTCCAAGGTTGCTGAATTAGATAAGGCCAAAGTAAGGGGAATCAGAACTGTTAAGGCCAAAATGGAGCAATGAGGATTACCTTGTTTTTCAACCTGAGTGCTTTCTGTAAGAATTATGGAATTAGAGGTATCGGGTGGGGTGGGGTGTGTGGGGGTTCATATACGACTCCAGAAGGCCAAATGTGGAAAAGACTGTCTCTTGGTGACTTCCAACGAGGGGGAATCAGGGCAAAGTAGTTGCTGCACTTGTTTAGGGGAGAAGCAAACAGGCCATAACAAGACTGGCCCCATAAATGAAAAATTTCTTCAGATACTAGTGGATTTAGAGACCATTCTTGAGAATGTAGTATACATCTGCTCGGTGTGTCTGCCATTACACTGGAACTTCTCAGAATGTGTGCTGCTATCAGAAAGCCGTTGGAAGAGATTGCCCATTGCCACACTGAGTGCTTCTCGACAAAGGGGATAAGACTTGGCTCCTCCTTGTTGATGTACCAGACTAAAAACATTGTCTGAATTGCAACTGTTCAAGAGGAAGAGCTGAGTGAAAGGCTTGCAACACTAAAAGCACCACTCAGTTTTCGAACACTGACATGCAAGCTGGCCACTAAGGGGAACCAAGTGCCTTGGACGGTCTTGTCCAGAAAATGCTCCACCCCATCCAGGTGGTGTCTGTGGTCACTATGGCCTTGGGTTCTAGAAGGACAAAGGGGCAGTCTAGAATTTCTTTGGAATGAATCCACCAAGTTAGATCCTTCTTCCAATGATTGATCAGAATCAGATCCGACATGGGTTGGCATAATAAAGACCACTGCAGCCATTGTAGAATTCTCATGTGAAATCTGGCAAGGGGAACTAGAGTCATTATAACAGTCATTGAATCTAGAGCCTGTAAAATTAGTTGAGTGGGTACCTACTTTCTGTGGATTATCTTCTGAACCTGACTTATGATTTTTTGAATTCTCACTGGAGGAAGGGATGCTACAGTTGTTGTATTCAGTACTGCCCCTATAAATTCTAAACTCTGAGTTGGAGTCGGTTGAGATTTTTTGGGATTTACAGTTAATCCTACGTAGGCACAGGTCTTGAGAATGTAATCCCTTGCCTCTATTAGTCAACATTTGGTCAGAGTGGAAATGAGACAGTCGGCCAAGTAGAGAAACACCCGGAATAACTGCAGTCTCAAGATGAGCTGCTACTACTGCCATACATTTGTTGAACACCCTGGGGGCTGTGATGAGACCAAAGGGCAGCGTCCTGAATTGGTAATGACTGGCTCCCAGCTGGAAGCAACGGAATCTTCTGGAGGGTTTTTCCATTTTTATGTGGTAATATGCATGGCTGAAGATCTACTGAACACATCCAGTCATCCTTTCCCAAAAACAGAAGAATAGACTGTACCGTAGCCATCCAGAATTTCATTTATCGAACAGATTTGTTCAACAAGCTGAAATCCAAAATTGGTCTTCAGTACCAGTCTTTTTTGGCAGGAAAAGAATCTTGAGCAAATTTTGGATTCACTCTGGTCTAGTGGGACTTGTTGGATAACTCTTGACTACAAGCTTTTGAATTTCTAGAACTGCCGGTTCCCTCTAACTGGGAGGAACATCAGGGATTTTTCCTGCAAACAGGAAGAGGACTGGAAAAGGGTATGGTATAGCCTCTGGATATGATCCTTTGCACCCAAGAATCTGTTGTTACACCTGGGCATTTTGGTGCAAGGATAAACTTCCCCAGAATGCCTCCAGGGGAAGACAATCTGGCTTCCTTTCAGGAACGCTGAAAGGGCTTACCTGGGAAGGAGTTCCTGAAACCCTGATTCTGCGGACCACCTCTGCCACGTGGATGGTGTCTGATTGTTGCCCCCCCCCCCCCCCGCCCCTGGGAGAACTGGCACAACATGCATCTTGGAAAGGCCCCTGGGATTTCCTGACCACATTTTTCCACCACTCCTCTGATTCCTGGAAAAACATCTTTGGGGACTTTTCAGAATGGGTCTTATCTTTTTCACACCTGGATAATGTCTCTAATGTTTTGGTGAAAAAGAGAGTATCCAAAGGGAGCATTGATGAATTAAGACAAATGGTTCCACAAAATCACAAAAGGCGCATCCAGGCACGTCTCCTTACGGCTACGCTTAAATCCGATGCTCGGGTAGTCCCCTTGGCCACATGTGCAATGAGCCTCATGGACAAATCTGACAGACTCCAGGGTGGCCAATTGGGAAGCAATTTCATCTTGGACTCCCTCAGTAACAGCTCCTGTGAGGGTATCTGACAACTCCTTGGTCAGATCCCCCTGGAGCCTCGTAAAATGCACCAGGAAATTCAAAGACCTTAAGGCGAAGGTCGATGAAGCCTAAACCCACTTTCTAAACCTATCCATTGCTCGAGACTTTCTATTAGGAGGATGGATAGAGGAACTCTCCTCAGCAAGTTCCTTTTTGGTGCCAGCAGCTACGACCATGGCATCCACCGGAAGAGCTTTGGCTCAGAACTGCTTGCCCTCTCATCATCATCATCCCCTTTTTCCCCATTTACATGGGGTCGGGGTATCGTATTAACTGTCGCCAACTCTCTCAATTCATATGCTTGCCCTCTGGGGTGGATAAAATTTTGCCTGGTCACTTGGGGATAGGTTTAATGGAGTTTGCTGCCTTCCACACCAGCTGTGAGAGCAACTGAATGAGCTTGTCAGTGGGTGGGAGTCACCCAAGAGGTAGACGGGTGGGTACCAAAAGCCTACACAGACTCCTCCAAGGAAGGATTTTGGAACTTCCAGTCACCCCTCTATTTCAAAACTTCCAGGACGTCTCCAAAGAAGACATCAGGGGGTGACCTTGGGGGCCCTTTTCCCTTATCAAAATTGGTGTCTTCTGTGAAAGATTCCAGTGGGGAATCCAAGTGCTTCCTCTTGCACTTTTTCTTCTGAGAAACCTCCTCAGGGAGATAGTCTGGAGAGGTATCAGAAGAGGACAGAATCTGAATCTGAGATTCCTGCAGATTCGGTACTTGCTGCCCCAGTGGAGAGAGAGAGGTTGAATAAGGGAGCGTGAAGATGGAATGTGCTCTGAAGAGGAAGGGATAGACTGAGTGACCGTTGTGGACAAAGCCCTCTCTATTGCTTCGAAGGCTGGTCCTGCTGAACAGGGAAGGGAGCCCGGAACAGAGAGTGACTGACTCGGAACCTTGGTCACTCCCTGCTCTGATGAGACAGCCTCCGAGACAGAAGCCAGGTCTGAAGTGTACCATGCCAAAGCTCCAAGGCGCAGGGACAGCTCCAAAAAATTGGGGTCAATCCCAGCTCCTCCGAGCTTACAGGACAGATATGGCTCCGGGAAGTCTCTGGATTCGACAAAGATGAAGAACTCAGGAAAATAACCGGTTCTGAAGGGAGAGTCATCTCCAGAACCAATACAGACGGCTCAGAGGAGGTCAGGAGTTAAAGGGGGTAAAAGCTGAATCAGTTCAGAGACCCAAAGGGGGTCAGAACAAAGGGGATTCCAGTAAGTTCTCTCGCCCACAGAATTTTATTTACTAGTCTCTCCACATCGATCTCGGTGAGACTTTTGGTGGAACGGATAGAAGCCTGAGAAGGTGGTTTAGGTCTTTGTAAAAATTCTTTGGGCAATTTGCCAGCAAAGGGGTCAATAGATGGCGAATAAACCACTCTTGGCAAATCAAGCTGTTTAACTGTAGTCAGCGAAGAGATGTTGAGGTGTTTTTCCCCCCAAGTTGAAATCTGAATCTCCTCTGAAGATTCTGTCAAGGTTTAAGGCGCAACAATTGTCTGTACCAATGACTTATTCTGGCACCTACGTTTTTGATTGAAGTTCCATCGGATCCGACATACATTGTGGAGCAGATGATTTATGCTTATGAGTTGGTTCCAAGGGGGATAATGGTACCGACAAGCTCCTCTTTATGGTTTTTCCAAAGATGATGGAAGAGGAAGTGAAGAGAAAGGAGAAGAAATATCAGTTTTACTCTTATCAGCAGATATGGCTTCCACAAATGCTGACAGAATTAAGCCCTTCAAGAGAGCTCTGTGGCTAAAGCTGTGACAAATGGTACAGTCCTCTTGAAGATGTACAGTGCCTAAACAATGGACAGATAAAAGATGCAAGTCTGAAATGGGAATTTTGTGGCCATACTTTTGGCATTTTTTAAAACCAGCAGGGCCCTTGGATTTTGGATATGCACATCAAGTATATACCTTACTTAATTTGAATAACTGCATGTAAACCGTCTCCCCTCTACTAGTATAATAACGCAAGAACCTTAGATCTTTTATTATAAAGACAGTTGATCATGCTTGCTCTGAATGCAAACACCTGTAAACTGTGTTCTCTAATATCTATTAACTGTGTTGTATGCTGTACTTTTTATGCATTTGCATTTCCTTACTGTATGGATATAGTATATGTATTACACCTTTATAATTATGTAACCCTTACTGTATTGCTTATGGAGCTTTTCTCCCCGGGCCTCCACTGAAAACGGGCACTTTCAGGCCCAGTAGACTTCCCCGGTAATCAAATTGAAAATAAAAATAAATAAAAAAATTGTCAGGCATAATGACAGAGATGAAGAAAAACACCAATTTATAAGAAAGGACAGAAGTAGACATCAGAACGAGAAAAAAAAAATTTTTTTTTAAAGGGAGAATTAAGAAAGCAAGAAGAGAGAAAAATGGGGCTTTCAACGATTATACTTTCAGCTACACCGAATTGTACGGATAGGAGGAAAACTAACAATAAGGATACATGCAAGTGTACGAGTAGGGATAAAAAAAAAGGGCAGTAAAGGTACAGAAAGGTGCAATGCCAAAAAAGATGATGTTTTACAAGAAAATTTCAACAAGAAATATTAATAAAATAAACTTAGCTCGAGAGCTGAGGCGAATGAGTCTGTCTGGAAAAGTGGCAAGAGAGATCTGAGGTAACTGGGAGAAGTTGATTGTGTGAGGGGAAGAAGCTAGAGTGTTTTTGGCCTGTGCGGGCTGTAGTAATGGCAGTCTGTTCTGATATCGGAACCAAACCCATATGTCAAGGATAAAATGAAGATTGACAACATCAAACCAAGCCTACTACTTTTTCTGGGAGGGGGTTACTGTTCACTGAGGCCTTCCAGGTTAAGGATAACCCCCCAAAAGTGACATCTTCAGATGAGAAACCTGATATACAGAAAGCATTCACCTTAACAGCATAAGCCTGAGAAAACACGAGTTTGACGGTATAAACTAGATCTTCCTCACCCCCTTCTGACTTTGGGAAACCTAATGTGGTAGATTTTCCATTCTCCACTTGTACCAGCAGCAGAAGGGTCTACATCAACACCAACTGCAGGGAAGATCACTGAAGTGCGGAAAACTCCACTTCTGCAAACTTCTTACAAGCAAAGTGGTGTAGAAACCCCAATGCCATCCAAGTGGCTAGTGTCTGTTCAGTTGGCATTCAAGTCTCCTGTGACTAGATATAGGACATCATCTCCCAATAAAGGAAGAGTATGGCACTTGAAGGACATCATATCCTCAGATGTATAACACTTGTGAATAATACCAACAAAATGGCTTGAAGTTCAGCCTTGAGCATATGGACAGATGTCTGGGTAATCTCCAACTATGCCGGTCAAATCCTGGACTCAACCACTGCATGTAACTGGTAAAAGTTAGGCTAGTCAAACTTTGGAACCCACCCACTGCAGGCAATCATTCGGAAATGGTCAGCTGGGGGTGCTGTCCTGTATAACATAAAATAGAAACAAGAGAATCTGGTACAGGCACAGCTTTATCTTTACTAGCAAATGGCAATTTTGTCTAATTCCTTGATACGCGTTGTTTTTAAAATAAAAAGTTATGTGCTTAGCATAACATTCCATCTGTGTTGTCCATTTTCATTCTTCCTCGACTGATGGGTTCAGATCAGAGCCCTCGTATCCGACCCGGCCATTGTAAAAGCTCATAGCAACCTTGTACACTTGAGCTTCTCCCTTAACCAGAAAGTACAGTTGTTTACACCTACCATAAATGTAGATGTTAGAGTGTCTTCATTGTTGCAGTCATGACTGTAGGGTTCTCCCCTGCCGGCAGGCAGTCCTCGGTTGGCCAGAATCTCAAAGTCTGGGTCCGGCGTCGGCTGTTCAACCATGCTCCCTGACGTCAGAGCGCCAGGAGTACAAAGCTGACAGCCGACGCCATGTTCTCCAGTTTTTCTTGCCCCAGATGTCAGGAGTCCCAAAATGAGAAAGGTCCCATATCCTTTGCAAATACGCCTCAGAAGAATGGTGAAAAAAGGAACCACACAAAAGTAAAAATGAGAGGGGACAGGAGGGAGGGAAACCCAGACTGCAACAGTGAAGACACTCGAACATCTACATTTATGGTAGGTGTACACAACTGTACTATGTTCATCATGTTTCACTGTTGCAGTCATGATTGTAGGGTAGAATCCCAAAGCAGAATGAAAGGGAGGTGGTCATAAAGTAGAAGGGGCGGCTAAAAGGCCATGCAAGACTGCAGAAGCAAAGCCTGCCCTACACTTTGAGTAGAGAGGTAGATTGTAGTGCTTTGAAAAAGTATGCACTGAACTCCAGGTTGCAGCTTCCAAAATGTCTTTGGTAGGAACTCCCCTGAGGAAGGCAGCAGAAGTGGCAGCAGCTCTGGTGGAATGAGTCCGTATACTCCCTGGGATTTGCTTTCCATGGTGTGAATAACAAAATCTGATTCCATGAGCAATCCATTTAGAAATGGTCTGTTTTGAAATGGCTTTACCTTGGGAACTTGAAGCATAAGAAACAAACAATTGCTCTGATTTTCTGATGTCCTTGGTTCTGTCCACGTTAAAACGTAGTTGTCTGTGTACATCCAAGGAATGTAAGATCCTTTCCCCTTTATTTTGAGGAGTGGGGAAAAAAGTTGGCAAGTGGATAGTTTGATTTAAAGCCACTTTGGAAACCACCTTAGGCATGAATGTAGGATTAGTCCTCAAAGACACCCTGTCTTGATGAAAAATAATATAAGGTTCCACAGCCATAAGAGCTTGCAACTCTGAAACTCTCCTGGCAGAGGTCAGGGCTAACAGGATGGCTGTTTTCCAAGATAAAAACTTGATGTCAGAAGAGGCAGCAGGCTCAAAAGGAGGTAAGGTGAGCTTTTCCAAAACACAGTTGAAATCCTAAGCAGGAATGGGAGGAGATCTAGGATGTCTTAAGTTCTTAGCTCCTCTGAGAAACTGTCTCATGAGCTGGTGGGAAAAGATTGGAGGGTCTGTATTATAATGAGCGGAAATAGCAGAGGCATGTATCTTAATGGAAGAGAAAGAGACCCTTATGTAACAGATCTGTCAGGTAAAGTAAAATCAAAGGAATGTTCGGAAGAGGAGGATCAGAATCCTGAGCCTGCATCCAGGAACAAAATCTTTTCCATTTTCCTGCATAAGATTTTCTAGTGCTACGACGTCTGGCTTCTAAAATGACATCCATAACCTGCTTGGGTAGGAGAGAAGGAATCAAAGGCCCTGGATTAACCAGGCCGCCAGGCTGAGAGTGCTGACATGAGTGTAGAACCTGACCCTGATGTTGGGACAGAAGGGTCGGAATCTGTGGTAAGACCCAAGGGGGCTCCAGACATAGGTTTTTCAGAGTGGGGTACCAAAACTGTAGAGGCCAATTTGGGGCCAACAAGATTATCATCTTGGGCTTGTCCTGTTTGATCTTTAATAATACCCGTGGAAGAAGAGGAAGAGGTGGAAAGGCATATCCCGAGAGGTTTCTCCAACTGAATGATACTGCATCCACTTTCCAAGCTTGTTCGTGGAAAGTCCTGGTGCAAAAATTCTGTAGTTGATGATTGAGATGGGATGCAAAGAGGTCTATGTGAGGACATCCCCAGACTGCTGTTATCATCCTGAATATTTCGGTGTCCAGCATCCATTCGTGTGGATCCAAAAGGTTTCTGCTCAGACTGTTTGCCAGGAAGTTTTGCTTCCCTGGTAGAAACTGAGCTTAAAGGTCCAGATTGCAAGCTAGAGCTGTGTTCCATAGATCCATGGCTAGTCTGCAAAGGGGGTAGGAATGAGATCCCCCTTGATTGTTTATGTACCACATAACTGTGGTGTTGTCTGTCCGTATCAGTTGTTGTCCTGGTTGTAGAAGATTCCTGAAGGCCATTAGAGCTTTCTGAATGGCTAACATTTCCTTTAAATTGATATGCAGGTGCTTCTGATCCTTTGTCCAAAGGCCCTGCAGACAGTTGCCCTGAAAATGGGCTCCCCAAGCATAATCCGAGGCGTCCGTGGTTAGAATCTGAGTGGCAGGAGGCAGACAGAAGGGTTTCCCCTTTGTTTAGAGTACATGCCTTGGACCACCAAAGGAATTCCTTTTGAAGACAAGGCTGGACGGAGATCAGTATGTCTAAACTGTGGCAATGCTGAGACCATACACTTTTTAGGTACCACTGTATTTTCCTCATGTGTAGTCTTGCATATGGTACGAGAAGGATGCAGGAGGCCATGTAACCCAAAGCCTGCAGGAATCTCCTTGCAGATAGCGGAGTTAAAGTTGCCAAGGTTTTGAAAGTTGAAGCCAGCAGAAACTGTTTTTCATATAAATGCCATCTGGGTTGTTGTGTTTAAAGAAGCGCCCAGAAAAATTATCTGTTGTGAGGGTGTCAAATTTGACTTTTTTATGTTTACAGTGAATCCCAGGAACTTGAGGAGATCCTGAACAAACCGTAGATGCTGGAGTAACACCTCCTTGCCGTCTGCCTGAATAAGACAGTCATCCAGATAAGGGTAAATTTGAATTCCCTTGAGTCTGCAGTAAGCTACTACTGGAGCCAGGCATTTGGTGAAAACCCTGGGCGCAGTAGACAATCCAAAGGGCAGCGCAGAGAATTGAAAGTTCCTCGATCTGGCCTTGAACCTGAGGTATTTTCTGCGTTCCTGCCTGATGGGAATGTGTAAATATGCCTCCTTTAAATCCAAAGTTACCATCCATGCATTTCTGGACAGCATTGGAAGTAGCTGCTGTAGAGTAAGCATCTTGAATTCTGGAATCTCTAGAAAGGTGTTCAAGATTGACAGATCCAGAATGGGTCTCCATGAGTTTTGCTTCCTGGGGACTAGAAAGAGCCTTGAGTAAAAACCTTGTCCCATCTCTGAAAGTGGAACTAGTTCTATGGCTTTCATAGCCAAAAGAGCTTCCACCTGGTTCAAGGCCTCTGTCCATTGATGTTTTGGAAGGTCTGGCCATCCGCTTGGCCTTGGCAGGGTATGAAAATGGAATTTGTAACCTCTTGAAACCACATCCAGAACCCACTTGTCTTGGGTTATACGAGTCCAATTTAGATGAAAAAGAGAAAGTTTTCCTCCGAGGGGGGGCTTCCAGGCAAGAAGTTCCTGCAGCCCAACAGAGGGAGTCATTGAGTCTGTTTCCTATGAGTTTGTGACCTGTCCTCTCCTCCCCTAGGGGTGGAAGCAGTCCACTGTCTTGGTCTATAAGAAGCTTGTGTTTGAGGCCTTCCTCGGGAGCCGCCTATATCTACCCTCTGAGGCCTGTCTGAATTGGGAAAGGACCAATTTTTTGTAGGCCAATTCCTGCTAAATCTGGGTGGCTGTACTTGTAAGAAATCTTTAACTGTTTGCATGGATTTCGCCTTGTCCTCCATCTTTTTAATCACCTCTTCAGCTTTTGATCCAAACAAAACATTATGCTGAACAGGAGCATCCAATAATTTAGCTTTTACTTGTTCTGGCAAATTTTGATCCTTTAACCATGCATGCCTTCTAATAACTGTGCCAGAGGCAGCAGCCCTACAGGAAGCCTCCAAGGCATCAAATCCACAGTGTAAACCATGCTTCCCAACTTGTTCAGTGGCATGCAGTAAAGTCATGTAATTCCTTATCTGCACAGGCAGAAATGGAAGTAAGCTTTTGTTTTAAAACAGACAAGAGAAATTGCTGGTACTTCAGCATATGAAACTGACAGTTTAAAGCCCTAATAGCTAAAGTAGCAGAAGTGTACACTTTTTTGCCCCATCTTTCTAAAGATCTAGAATCCTTCTCAGTGGGAATGGGGTTATTAGCAGAAGCGGCCTTAACTCCCTTAGGACCCTGAGAAATGGTTTCAGGGTCAGCAGTAGGGTTCTTGTATAAAAACTGGTGGGAATCAGGAACCCTGTAATATCTATCAGGCTTAGCAGGAGGAAAAGAGTCAGGGGTTAAGTTAGCCTCCGAAAAAGCATCATCCACAATATCCAAAACAGGAGGAATAGCCAGGGGTCTACGTTGGGGAAGAAGAAGAAAATCCCTTAGTCTTTTCTTAGATTCCGAATACTCCTGTCCTTCCAGTGGAAATGTTCCCTCATTTCATGCAAAGTTTCCCCAAAAGAGAAATCCTCAGGGGGAGAAGCTGAAGGAATGGATTCCTCAGCATCAGAATCCTCATAAGGAGGGAAAGAATATTCCTGGTCAGAAGAAGAAACTGAAGAAACAGAAGCCTGATCAGAGGAATCATAATAAACTTCCTGCCTTGGCCTTTTATCTGGAGGGGGATGTGAACCCCTAATCATAGTAAGTAAATCCTCCGCCATCTTAAGTAACTGTTTCTGTGACTTGGGAGTCGGTTCAGAAGAGGCCTGTGTTGCAGTCTTTGATTTGGAAGGAGTCTTTGCCTTTGTCTTTGCCTTTATTGGAAGCTGAGTAGGCCTGAAAACCCCTTCAGAAGCCGGTACCTGCACAGCGGCTCCGGACCCATCCGAAGGAGCATTGTCCGAAGGTCCTGCAATAGAAATATTCAAAGGCCTAGTTGGCTCCTCATGGGAGTCCGTTTCGGCCATCAGTTCCAAAATGGCCGACGACAGGGGCTGCAAAAGCGCCTCACTGACGGCCGAACCTGAAGCTGGCTCCACTTGTGCGATATCGTCAGATTTGGACCTCGGAGGCCTGTCTTTGTCCTTGCGCTGTTTGTGAACTCCGGTAGCCGGAACCGTATCCAACGACATTTTGTAGTTAAAACGCCTACCGAAGTAATGAAATGCAAAATCGTACCTTCATTTAATTGTACGTTGATTGAATCTAGCACAAAACCGACAACTAGCTACGTCGTGGTCAGGGCCTAAGCAAGGAATACAGTAAGAATGAAAATCCTTATGCGGTATTTGCTTCCCACATGAAATACAATTATTAACTTTTTCTGACATCGGACTGGAGCAAGAAAAAGTTTCCCCAACGGGGTACTTAGCTTTGAGTGGAGAAGAAAGTCTTCGGACTGAAGCTTTTCAGAAAAAATTGTCAGGAGTCAGCCGACCGGCACTTGTGAACTGCTATCACCGCACGGCAAGAAAGACTGGAGAACATGTCGTCGGCTGTCAGCTTTGTACTCCTGGCGCTCTGACATCAGGGAGCATGGTTGAACAGCCAACGCCGGACCCAGACTTTGGGATTCTGGCCGACCGAGGACTGCCTGCCGGCAGGGGAGAACCCTACAGTCATGACTGCAACAGTGAAACACGATGAACATCACACCACCCCCATTACCTCAGATCTTGTTTGCAGATTATATCAAAAGGCTAAACACTTTAATCACACAGAAAAAAAATTAAGCATAAATATAGCAGATGAGAAAGCACAAAGCTATATCCGGACTAATAAAAGGCAAGGGAAAGAACCCCAAAACTATCCACTTGGTCTTCAGACATTAGATGGGGGTTGGTGGGTAGGGAGTCAAGGAAGAATGAAAATAGACAAAACAGATTAACGTTATTGTTAAGTACATGTCTTCTTTATATGATGTTGTCAATTTTCATTCCATTTTGACTGATGGGACAGAGTTCCCCATCTACTATAATCCCAAGGTGGCCTCAAGGAAGGATATTCCTAAGCACCATTGAGCCAAATGATGCCCTACCTTTAGAAATGAAGTCTAGCTTGTAATGAGAGATGAAGGTGTGAGGTGAAACCCAACTTGCTGCTGCAGAAATGGCATCCATGGAGGCTCTTGAATGAAAGGCTGAAAAAGCTGCTATCCATCTTGTGGAATGAGTACGAAACTTCTTAGTTAAAGGCAAGTTCAATTTATCGTAAAAGGAAGAGATGCAACTAGTAAGCCATATGGCTAGGGAAAATAACTAGACACTGGCTTGCCCAATTATTTCTCTGCAAAGGAAAAAAATAACTGATCTGAATTTCAAGTTTTTTCTTCTGTGTAAGTAGAAATTCAATAGTCTATCCACATTTACTAAATGCAACAAATATTCACCATTGTTTGTAAAATTTGGGAAAAAAACTGGTATGTTGATAGATTGGTTAATGCTGGATTCTGACGTATCTTTAGACAAAAAGGATGCATTAGTTCGTAATGAAGCTCTATCTTTATGAAAAATTAGGTATGGAGATTTCACTGAAAGCCTGAATTTCTGAAATTTGTCTAGTCGATGTAATGGTCACCAAAAAAATCTTCCAAGACAAATTTTAGATCACAAGTATTTGCAGGTTTGAAGGGCAGAAGAACCAAAGCTTGCAGTACCAGAGTTAAGTCCCACAGTGGAGTAGAATCTAACTGGGGGTCTCAACAGAAGTGTTCCTCATAGAAAGGTCTTACAGAGTTTATGCGAAGTAAGGGAACAGCCATAAAGACCAACATGGAAATTAGAAATTGCTGCTAAATGAACCTTTACTGTGGAAAAAATGGTCCCATGATCAAAAAGCAGCAACAAAAACTCCTGAATAGTGTGAAATCGGTGCAGAAAAGGGGTCCACATCATTTTGAAGTGCCCAGTGTACAAATCTCTTCCATTTGCTAGCCTAAGTTTTCCTTGTAGATGATTTGAGGGATGATAGCTTGGCGAACAGGGGAAGAGAGCATAGGTTGGCTGATCATTACTGGAAATGGAGAAACCAAGCTGTCAGCTTGAGCTCTGAAAGATCTGGATGAATCACTTCTGTCAGGTGAGACTGCAAGTCTGGAACTGGATCAGAAACCAGCATCGATGGATCAAATGAGGCCACAGGAAGGGGAACCAAATTTGTTGAGGCCAAAAGGGGGCAATGAGAATGACTTTGCTCTTCGACCTACCAGCTCTCTGAAGGAATTTGGATATCCGGGGGAATCTGTGGATAAGCATTCAGTAATCCGGGAGGCCAATCATGGAGAACAGCATCCCTCTGTGACTCCTCCTGTGGGGGGATGAGGGCAAAGTAGCTGCTGCACTTGTTTAGAGGAGATACAAACAGATCACAGCAAGGCTGGCCCCACTTGCAGAAAATCATATCTGCTATTTTTTTGTTGAGAGACAACGTGTGAGGTAAAATGCACCTGCTCAGTTTGTCTGCTAGCAAGCTGGTCTTCCCCATTGCCACACCCTTAGTGCTTCTCAACATAGAGGGTATGATTTGGTTCCTCCTCATTTACTGATGTACAAAACCACTGACATACTGTTTGTCGGTATTGCAATCATTCCCAATGGGAGAGCATCCTGGAAGGCTTACAACACTAAATAGCATTGCTCTCAACTCCAGAACACGGATATGCAAATTACCCTCTTCGGGGGGACCATATGCCTTGGACTGTCTTTCCCAGGTAAAGCCCCCCCCCACCCTAGCTCGGAAGCATCCGTGGTCACTATGGCCTTGGGCTGAGACGGGACACAAATAGCCCTGTAGCAGTTCTGACTGGGTCCACCACATCGGATCTTTTTGCACAAGTTGGTGATTCGTACTGGAGCAGAGAGAGGAAGCTGAAGTATTGTCCACCGAGATACCAACATCCACTGAAGAATCCTCATGGTAAATCTGGCCAACAGAATAAGGGGGCATCACTGCCGCCATTGATCCTAGCGCTTGTAGGACTAGTCGAGCAGGAACTGTGATACTGCAAAGTATCTTGCTGACTTGTGATTTTAAAGTATGAACTCTGGAAACAGAAAGAGAGGCCTTTGCTGATTTTGTATCAAGTAGCTCTCCTATGAACTCAAAGTTTGAGATGGTTGAAGATGTGACTTTTTGAAATTTATGGTTATTCCTAACCACTGGAACAACCATCTGGATTACTTTTTCTCTTGCTGTGATGAGTTGATGTCTGGTTGGGGCAGAGATGAGCCAGTAGTTTAAGTAAGGAAACACCCGGAATCCGTGCAGTCTCAAGTGAGCTGCTACCACTGCCATATATTTGGTGAACACCCTGGGGGCTGTGGTAAAACCAAAGGGCAGTGCCCTGAACTAGTAGTGGCTAGCTCCTGGCTGGAAGAGTAAGAATTTCCTGGATCATATGTTCATTTCTATATGATAGTACCCATCCTGCAGATCTATTGAGCACACCCAGTAATCCTTTTCCAGAAATGGGAGAATGGCTTGAACCTTGACCTTCCAGAACTTTGTCTTCTGAACAAAACTGTTTAGACCATCGAGATCCAGAATGGATCTCCAGTCTCTGTTTTCTTTGGCACCACAAATCGTGAGTAAATTCTGGATCCTTTCTGGTCTGGGGGGACCTCTTGGAGGACTCTTGTTTAGCAGCTTTTGTATAGGAATGGCTGCTTGATCCTTCTGACTGGGTGGAACATTGGGGATGTTCCTGAAGTTTGGAGGAAAAATGGAATTATACATCTGCTGAATATGATCCTCTGCACCCAAGTATCTTTTGCTATTTTTAGCCAGTCTCTCTACTGCAGGTACAAATGGACTGCCTCCACAAGGGGACAATCGGACCTCCTTTTAGGAGCATAGGAAGTGTGTGCTGAAGAAAGGTTCTCTGGACCCCTGATGTTGTTGGCCTCTTCTGCTGCGTGGATGGTATCTACCATTTGAACCCCCCCCCCCCCCCTGCCTCAGGGGGAAGACCCTTCACGTGCATCCTGGAAAGATCCTTAACTTCTTGAATCACATCTTTCCACCACCTCGAGGATTCCTTGAAAAGGATCCTTGTGAAGTAGAAAACACACTCCCACAGCAAAAAGGAAGTTTCCATCCTTCTCACACGTGGACAAAGTATCTTTTACCCAGGGCCAAAAAGAGAGGTGCTTACAAAGGCAGAACTGATGAACGTAGACTTAAAAGGCTCCACAAACTCACACAAATGCATCCAGGTGTGTCCCTAATGGCTATGCTGGAACCCACTGCCCTTGAGGTTCTCCTTCTGCCACATTAGAAATAAGCCTCATGGATGAGTTGGAAATTGACTGCAGGGTCACCAACTTAGAAGTGACAAACTTTCACGTCTTCAGATACGGTTCCTGTAAGGGTACCTGAAAGTTCCTTAATCAGATCCCTATGAAGTCTAGTAAAATGTGCCAAGTAGTTCAGAAACCTTAATGCAAAGGTCGTGAAGCATAGACATGCTTCCAAAATCTGTCCATCAACAGTAACTCCTTGTCAGGGGGGTGGACAGAGATACTTTCAACAGCAAGTTCCTTTCTAGGGACCGCTGCCATGACCATGGCATCAACAGGACGACTTTTTGACCAAATCTGTTTAGACATGGGGTGGGGTCAATCTTATCTGGCTTCCTGGGAATGGGCTCAATGGAGTCAGGTTCCTTCCAAGCCTGCTGCAAGACCAACATCAGAAGCTCATCAGCAGGCTATACCACCAAACTAGTACAGGGGCCGGTACCAAAAGCCATTCCTCCAAAGGGTTTTTGGACTTCCAGCCACCTCTGTGTTTCAGGATCTCAAGGACGTCTCTGAATGAGACATCTTCAGGTGACCACCATGGAGACCCTTAGCCCTCATCAAAATCTTTGTCCTTGGTGATTAATTCTTCTTAGAGACCTCTTAGGTGGGATACTTCAAGTAGGTATCAGAAGAGGAGGGGATACCCTGTTGGGAAGCGGGACAAAAGTAGACATAGGCTCCAAGGTTCAGACAGAGCTCTTTTCAAAACCCTGAACACAAACCATCCTGGAGAAGGATAAGGCCATGGATCTAAGAGGCCAAGCCTTTGAGCCCCAGCCCCACCCTGCTCCAAGGATAGCTGCTTGGAGAACAAAGTCAGACCCAAAATGATCAACTCCGAGGCTCAGAGATGCAGAGACGGCTTGAAAACCCTCAGAGTTGACCGCAGCACCTCAGAAGCGCCGTGGTAGAATCGGTTCTGACAGCTCTCTGGATTTGACTGAACTGAAGAGCTCAGAGCAAGTCTCAGATCTGGGGATACCAAAATCTTCTGATCCGAAAAAGATGGTGCCGGACAACTTGGATCAGAGGGCCCTGAAACCAGGATAGGAGTCAAAGGAGGAAATGGTAGATGAGTAGTGGATGCATAGGCCTCCCAACTCGATGAGGTAGGAGCCAAGGAAACGGCAGGCTGACTCTGCTCCGAGAGGATCTCTTTCTCACAAGCCTCTCTACGTCTTCTTCAGTGAGACTTCTGGATGAACAGGTGGAGAGAACCGATGGAGACTTTGGTCTTTCTAAAAGGGGAGGAAGGCACTCTTGATGGGACCAGGTCCATCAAAGGATGGTACCTTGTTCTATGCAGAGTCTGTAAAGTGGATAGCTGATCAGAGGTCTTTGGATCCAACGAATCTTTACTTTTCAGAGACTTCAGATCCGAAGAAGCTGTCGGATCCAAGAGACTTGTATTTGGACTTAGATGAACCTGAAGAAAGGGTTGAATCTGATAATTTTTGCTTCTTTGTATGATCCAAAAGAACTATAGGATCCAAAGAAGTTCTTTTCACTGATCTTTCTGAGGAACCGGAGGATGCAGAAGAGGTGCCTGGAGAAGTAAGAGCCGTCTTTTTAGGTTTGTCTTTGGAAGGTTCAAATATAGCTTTGTCAAAGGATGAAGGCAGAAGTCCGTTTAGAATAAGTTTATTCCTGCGATCTACCAATGCCCTAGGGTTAAAAGCATGGCAGCTCTCAAAATTCTCCTGGAGATGGAGAGGGCCTAAGCAAAAAACATACAAAGTGTGCGAGTCAGACATAGGGATCTTCTAAATGCATTTTCCACATTTTTTGAACCCAGCCAAACACTTCCTTGTTAGCCATCACCAGAGCGAAAGGCCAAGCACAACCACAGCAACAAAAACAAAATTACAATTTTTAATGGACAAAGCTTTTCTTTTTTTTTTTTTAAAGCAGAAAGAAAGGAAGGGAAGAAAAAAAAAAAAAACAACTGTACTGAAGACTACAAAAAACGTAGAAGAAAGAGGGTTACTAACAAAACTAACCAAAAACACTGCAAATGGTAAAAAGGAGAAATGAGAGATTTGCTGTAAGTGTTAGGGAGAAAAACTAACCAATAAGCAAAAAAAAAAAACTTTTTCTGCTAAAATAGGTTATAAGTAACTGAAGACAAAAAAATTAAGTTTTTAAAAGCTACTTATAAGCCCAAGTTTGAGAGAACAATGGACCCCATCTTTTCATTGGAAGCAGCAAACGAGATCTGAGGTAAGGGGGCGGTGCATTCTGGGTAAGGGAGAAGCTGGAGAACTCAAGGTTGCCATGAGCTTTTATAAAGGCTGAGTTGGATCCGCGGGCTTGGATCCGAACCCATCAGTCGAGGACAGAATAAAAATTCACATAAGATATGGTGTTTGTCCTGCAGCAGAATATGCAAAAAAAAGCTGGGAGGGGCCACATCAAACACACAGTGGCTTCAGTTTGGGGGGGGGGGGAATAACTGACCATTAGGCCTACATATCTACCCCATTCTATCACTATGCTGACTTTTTGGGGTCTCCATCTTTGTTGTGCTATTGTCACTTACGAGACACCCCTTATTTGGCTTTCCTTCACTAGGTAGAAAGACAAAGGTCTGTTTCTGAACTGGTTCTCCTATCAAAAGTACCAATGGACATAATTTCTCCAACAGCCAGGAACATATGATGCTCAAAGGCGTGGATTTCTACCTTGCCCTGAATCTACATGTTAAACATACAGTGCTCACATGCACCAAGACCTTTCACTAAACACAAGCGGACACTGCAAAAGATAAACTTCTGGGAAAATCAACTTCCATAAGAACAATTGATAATCTTTTCCAGGGGTGATACTACACACAGAAAACACTAAACAAAAACTGTAAGCCACTAGTAAAATAGATAACCACTCCAAAAGAAAAGTTAAAAACATTACTTGGTGAGAATCAAAGCTGCCATGGAAGTAGAACACTGGTGAATGAACAACCACTGAGAGACCACTCTCAGTATTGCCCTAGATGAGTTATTCATCATCTGGGTAGACGCAGAATACCCTTTTCAGCTAAGGCCCGTGGAGAAAACCTTCGTCAAATTACAAAAACAACAAAATCTAGCAGCAAATTATAATATACTACCTTGAAGAATAAAAAAGCCACAGTAAACATTAAATATACTAATCTATCAAATTACATAGGAAACATCTCAATTGGAAAGCCTTATGCATAGAAATAAAATCCAGCAGTTACAAAACAAGTCTGAGTATAAAGAAAGAACAGGATCTTTGGAATAAAAATTTCTTTAGTCGAAGAGTACTTTATCCCTGAATAAATATAAAACAGAGTTTATTAGTACGAGTGTGGTGGAATATAATACTTTTTAGATAACCTTTAACCCACTGTAATCGACCATCTTGTACTGAAGATAAGGTAGAATTGTTGACAGAAATATAACTCATGGCGCAGAAAAAGAAAAGGAAAGATATGGCACAGTTCAGAAAAGAGAAACCAGAGTACAAGTCCACACTAGCAGAAGGATAGAGAATATATGTAGTGTCACACTGGGACCAACAGCTAGAGTAAAGTAAGGGGACAGCTACTCTGGTGGAGTGCAGGAGTACAGCTCAGAGTCCTCCTGGTATTGTCTGAGTTAAAGTTTGAAAGGCTTTGTTCGGTTAATTTGTTTGATATTAAAGGGTAGTGTGTGTTATACACCCTAGATATGAAGGTGGAATACAGACACTCACCTGCATGACATTTAGATTTTGCTGCCTAGAAGAGCAGTTTGTCATTACACAGGAGGGATTTTGCAGGAAGAGAGAGACAAATGCTGTTTAAGACAGGGCATTTCAGCTTATAGAGGAGTCTGTGGCAAGTTAACTAGCTGTGAAAATGCTAAAAACTGGGGTAGTGGCATCAAGTTAGGTTTGTTTGCAAATCTGTTATAACACTGAAGATGATGAACAGTGGCGCACTCTTGTTAATCAGTTTTGGAGATGCATAAAGTAGTTAGAGGAGTTGGAAACTCAAAGCTAATTGTTTCCTAGCGACACCAGCTAAGCAAGGAGCAATCCCATACACTGTGATAAGTTTTTTGGAGTTTTTTCTTCCTCAGCTTCATTTATACGGATGTTGCATTTTAATTCTTTACCAATGGGGATGCCCGATAGCTTAGTATGGGATACTAGCTTGATTTTGTTATTATTTTAGGAGGCAATGGTAAAAAGGCATTTTCTGTCTATGTGTTTAAGAGTAAATAGGACTACTTTAGAGTTTCTGGGGTTTAGGATAAGTTGGAAATTGGTTATACATGTTTCAACACAAGTAAGGGATTCCTGGGTTTTCTTTTATAGTGTATCTAGGTTTTTGTCCATACAGATCAGTGCAAATTCCTCAGCATACTGGACAGTAGTGGCATACATTTTTGCTGTGTAAAGATCATTAATAAAAAGACTGAAGAGTAGTGGGCCAAGTATGGATCACTGAACCCAAACTGGCACTGGGAGAATGGAGTAAACTAACAGAAAGGTAGTCGGCTTCAATACTGCCTGGACCATTCACAGGTAGGTGAAACGATCCTGGGGAATAAAGCCCCAAACAGATAGTGGAAAGCATGTTTTTGCCCACCTTGCCCCAAGTGTGGGACTACTTATCAGGTAGCTTGCTGGAGAAGTCTTGTGATCTCTGGGATATATGCTGAATCAAACAAATTGGGAGGCAGTCTCCTCTTGGATGTCTGTTCAAGATCTCACACCACTAGACTTTAGGGATAATAGTGGCCCATCCACTTCCTCAGATGACCCTAAGCTGCTACTCCTTATCCTAATATTTACAAGGGCATTTCTGAAGGAAGGCAATAAGGTGTCTCAGGCTAGTCTATAGAGGACTTACATTACCCCTTGCTCAGCAAAACTTCCAGACTAATTGAGGGAGGTGGCAAAGGGAAATGAGGACTCACTCTTCTTAATCATCACTGGGATGAGGGCTCTCATTTTCTGATTTCCATTCTCAAGGCAGAGAGGGAACAACAAGTCTTCACAGAATTAGCTTGGGATGGGTAGGTACATGCTCAGCTGACAAGTACTGGTAAAGAATGAGACGAGTGCTACAGGCTGGGCAGTGGAAGTCAAAGCACCTAGGGAAACACTACTTGGGGACTACATTTGGCTGATGAGACTAGTGCAGGGCAAAGCATATGCATCACATCACTTTTACTGTGTGTACATTCCAACATCTAAGAGGACAGGTGAACACTGCATTCCTGGGCCTGTCTCAAGCTCTGCAGCACCAGGAACATCCACATCCTGAAGAACTTGAAATATCACTAGTGACTTTAGCTGAAAGCAGAGGAAGACCTGGAAGATTTTTTGTAGTAAGTGTGACTACTGCACCAGAAGTAAGGGACTACTCTAAAAATGGAGGTCAAGAATTAGCAACAGCCAACCACACTTGATCAATGAACAGATTGTATATCTACCCCCAAAATATACTTTTCTGAGTGGGCTGCCAAAGGTGTACCTCCCTTTGGATTTTCACTGTGCAAGTTTAACAGCTCCCTGTTTGACAGGAAGCTGGCAGCACATGAGGATGTCCTGAAAATAAACTTTCCTATCGAAGGGGAGTTACTTTCCAGTCTCCTTCTCTTTCACCTCTGTGCTTCTAGCCTGGGATCAAGTGAAAGACCATCCTGACAATTCCTCTGACAGGGAAGTTAGGAGGGCCTTCAAAATTCTCTCTCTGTAGCAGTAGGGATGCAATGCTGGAGCTTATGACAGAGCTTGACAACTGTGCTCCTTACCCAGCAATACAAACAATGCCACTATGAATCTTGGCTCATTAACTTCTAGACAAAGCAACACTTTTAACTTTCTAAGCAGTGAATTAAAATATTTCTATGATGAAGACTGGGATTTGGGTACAGATTTTAAGGAACTGAATGGTGGAACCTGTTCTCTTAGCCTTTGCATGAGCTGCCATTGTATAAGCCATTTACTCTCCTAAACATAACAGAGAAAAGAAACATCAACATTCAGTTAAATTTCAACAGATATGCTCTGTAGAAATAATGTAAGGTTAGATGCAATTATTCCTCTCAAAGACATTTGGCAGGACTTCATAGGGAGCACTGTTTGCAATTCTGTACACAATCTTTCTCAGACAAAACAGGAAAATATTTTTGGAAGACAAAACATGTGGTTAATAGTATGCAAGGAACCTAAACGAAGAAAGAATACAAAAGCTTGATAAATACAGCTTAGGAAAGAATGTTGATAGGTTCATACACAAAGTAGCAGACAATCATTCTACTGACCATTACAAGCCTAGCCAAAAACCCATATACAAAAGCTCCCTCAAAGAGGGTAAGGTAAGATAGACTAGAGGAGAGTTTGAGGCAGCCCTTCAAATTACCCAAGGTTATCTTAAAGGTGGCAAGAGTGCTACTCTGTTTGACATGTATTGATAGTTTGCTTTAGAGGTGGGGATATGTATGGGGTATGAATCTATCATGCCTGTGTGTCTTATTTATCTGTTGAGGAAGGTTTAGTTCCTTTAACTCTGTACTTGAGATACCATTTGGGTTGGATTTGTCATAACTTGATAGGCTAGACAGACATCTCCATGGAGGAGTCGATAAGAGAGTAGAGATAAGGCTGCCATTATGTGTTGGCAACTAGGACTTTTGTGGTCACTGACCTTTTTAGTTATGAATCTCTGTGGTCTCAAGCTGAGTGATGCATTTAAATAAATACATGCCAAATGGTGCATTATATTCAATAATGGGTTTGATGAGATAGAACTAAAGGGGGAATTAAGACTTCTTTGCCTCTACAGGAAATGGCTTTGGAAATTAGATACTCAACAGAAGGATTTCTCAACTACTGTAGAGACACGATGGCAAAAAATAAGGACTTCTATTCCAGTTTACAAGGCTTTCAAAAATGCCTGCACGGGGAAGTGTGTTACAAGCCTTGGTCAGATCCAGATATGCTGTATGTGCTGCATAACTACTATCCACTCCTTAGGTCACGGTTTCAAAGACACTGAGATTAAAGATGCAGGACCTTCCTTTCACAACACCGAACTGGTGAAGGTCCAGGGTTAACAGATTTGCCATGTATCCAGATTAATGGGGTCTGTGATAATATGTTCTATAACTTTATATACTGAGCTTGTCAGACTAATGGGTCTATTGTTACTAGGGTCCGTGGTAAGACCAGCCTTGTTGAATGGCATTGCAACGGCTGTATTCCAGGCTTCAGGAAGGGAACCAGTGAAGAGGTTTAGATTAATGAGGTTAAGCAGAAGTTCAGAGGCGCCATATTTGCCACTGCTAATCAGGCAACCTAGGATATTACCAACGCCCATGGAGAAGGTGTGCTTAGCTTTTGAGAAGGCTGAGAAAACTTGTTCCATAGTAAATAAAGGGGGGGTGGGAATGTGGAAACTGTGGAATAACCATAAAAGTGACTGGAGTAAAACTGGAACCAAGTTTGTCAGCAAGATATTAACTGTTGCCTTTGTGTCAGTGTGTGCTGTATTACTGTGGACTAGGTGGACATCACTGGATTTTATTTCTTAACTTACAAAGATTTGGTTTTAGTGGCTATTTTAATTTCATATTCAGTTTTGAGTTTCCAAATGATTTCCTTAAACTCTCTACTAGTTTGCTAAAGTCTGCTCTTAAGGGTGGTAGAATGAGACCTCTTACAAGTATTTTTCTCTTGTTACATACTTTATTTATAAAGATATTCCATTATAGGGGATTGATAAAATTTTCATCTTATTTGGTGTGGATCGGGTTTACTTATATATAAAACTATTTAAGTGGGAGTAGACATCACAGGCATAGGCACCAGCTTTTGCAATGGAATCCAACAAAGGACGATTAAAGTGGAATTTATTTAGGATATCAAGTAACTGAAAAATGTTTGCTTCTGAGAAGTCCCTAAACACAACAGGTAATTTACAGGGGAAGTGTAGCCAGTTTTAAAGGAAAAGGTCAGTAATATATGGTCTGTTTTAACATAACAGAATGATGCATACGCAGATGTGCAAGAAGTGGACATATTTCTGGCGATTAGGTTGTAAGAGACAGTCAGTACTTATGTCAAGAAAGCTTTGGGCATGCTAACCAATGGCAGTGTTGGTTGGACAGTTTATTGATGAATAGTTGAAGTCACCCAGTAGATAGGTGGTGGGTTTAACAGTGATTTAATCTAAGGTGTTAAGATAGCTTTCATGTTTAGAAGGGGACATTACAGGGTTGTTCTATAGCTAGCAATGAACTGGCAATTTGTCTTGTTTATGGTGATTTCGGCATCTAGGAGTTCAAGTGTGGTGTCCTGAGTAATCTGAGGTGAGGTGATAATATCCTTAAACACTGACACTCCTGCAAAATTGCTATTAGGTCTAAAACATGAAAGGCACTATACCCAGTAAGAGAGGGAGTTAGCTTGCTGCTTTGAAACCATGTCTCTGTAACTATATATGAATGTGATCAAGTTGCAGGAAAGCCTCATCTTCGGGTATTTATTTACTTATCATTGAGTGGAGCCACATTAATGTGTTTCAAATTAGAATCAAGTAGTTTGGAATGCCCAGCAAACAGACAGCATTTATAACGCATTATGGGGGCCGCTTACCCTTTAGACAGAATGTGAAGGCCTTGGTAACAGAGGTGCAGACCATCCCTGGCAAAATGGGATCATCAAGCATCTTATCCCCAAACTGACATACTGGATCCCCCTGGAATCTCACCAGCTACACAGCCAATTAAAGTCAATTATCTTGTCTTTGAATCTTGATATTACTGTTGGTGATGGTAAAATGACACTCAAGACAAGTACCTTTCCTCCCTCAGACACATGTATACCAAAGCTCTACCACATCCTTCTGCATGTCCTTCTGAGTAGAGGGCTTAAGGTCATTCACTTCTGTGTTGACTAATGTCAGGTCAAAACCATATTTGTCAGGATGAAGGAGTTCCAAGAGCCCTTGTCACGTCCTGGATTGTGTCCAGAAAGACAGCTGTCACCCTTATCATTATCCAGCCTGGTGAGGGTGGTAGCCATATGCCTGACAATAGTCACATATTGATAAAATATCACCATGGTTTGATGCAGTCTCAGCAGACTGTAGGAGCTTTAAGTCCACACAATTGTGACTCTAAAAGATATATATAATGGCAGAGTGTGTCAAGTGTGAAAATGGGAGCACTGATGTGTGAACTAATGTATGAGGTTTTTAAGTCTCAAGACTGGGAGGTTAAGACAGTTTTTTCTTAACTTCAGTGTAAGCTGGTTTATAGGATGTGCCCTGTGATATGTTTGCATGTGTGTTCTGGTTACTGAATGTGAGGGAAGATGTTGACCTCCAAGTTAAGTAAATACACCTCTCACATATTGAAACAAGGTGATGTAACAAGCAGATTTTGGTAAGCATGAGGCAGTTACTGAACTGCTTCAAAGTGCCTACTGCTATCAGATGGCTAGACAAGGGGGCAAAACCAGACCGAGAATCGAAACTGGCTAGTGGCAGACAGCGGGTGTAACTTGGGACAACTGGAAGGGAACCAGAAATTCAACCCTAGTTTGTCATCTATGTCTGTAAATTACACAGGCACTCTGTAAATGTTTTATCTCCTAAGCCCCTGCTTGTAAATATTTCATTTCCTAAGTCTCTACTTACACTACCAAGGGAACCAGAACTCGTCAGAGACTTGTGATGCATGGCGAAGCTTAAGAAAGGCCCCAGTGGTCCTTAGCTTAGTATGCACCTATGAATCTAAACAAAGCAGAGAACTGAAAATGCCAGGAAGCAACAGATAAATGTAAAAGCTTCCTGAAAACAGGATGAATAGGGATATGGAGTAAGCATCCTTGCGCTCCAGAGAAATCATAAAAGCCCAAGGAAGCAGCAAAGGGAACAAATTCTGAAGGGATAACATTCGAAAGGAAGCAGCCATCAGAAATGTATTCAGGTGAGAAAGATCCAGAATGGGTCTACAACTGCCCTCTTTCCTGGAGACCAAAAACATTCTGGGAGAAAACCCCTTCCCCTTTGGATAGCTGGAACCTCTTGAATAGCTCTCTGAATCAAAAGACCCTGAAGCACCTCTGCAAAAAAAGCTTAACTGGTTTTGAGATGGCTGAGGAATGTACACGAAGGAAGGAAGAGATTTCCAAACCATGAAATGCCCTTGGCAAATGATGGAAAGAACACAAGAATCCCGGGTTATGCTTAACCAGACAGGAAGAGACAGAGAAAGAGGAATGTGGCTGGAAGAATCAGGTAGACAGAAAGCTGGTTAATCAGGAAAGGAAGGCTTCTGAGCAGAAGGGGGGGAACCTTCCTACCACCCTTCTTGCCTTTAACAGGAAGACGAGACTGCCTTCTAACAAAAGCTGGTTTATTGGGATAGTTTCTCTGGAATTTTGGTACAAGGGAAACAAATATGTTTCAGGTCCTGCAACTCCTTGCCTTTTTCCTGCAGGGACTTAAATCAGCTGCAGCAGCACCAAACATGCATTTGTTGTCCAGAGGAGTACATATTTATCCTAATGCACTCTGCTCCAAATAGCTTGCAACCTGAAGTATACAGACTCTTTCTTCTTCTGCAATGTTGTTGTCTTTTGGCTTTTCCCAGTTAGGGGTCGCCACAGCGGAACTCCAGTCCGCTAATCTTTGGCAGTAGATGTTGAAGAACGCCAAGGTGCCAGCTCAACGTTCAACCTTCAATGAAGGCACGTCCATTTACGCATGTCTTTCGAACGCCCACCCAACCGTGGGGAGGACATGCAGACTCCACACAGAAAGCACTCCCCGCACTCCAGCCAAGAATCGAATGGGAGAACCTCTTGCTGTGAGGCAACAACGTTACCGCTTCACCACCGCAGCATAACTCAAAATAAAAGTTTTGTTTGGGATGTTTTACAGTCTCTTTTGCTAATCTTTTGAAAAACCAAAAAAAAAAACTCATTCCAAGATCAGACTGAAAAAGAAAAATTGGGGTCATGGACATCTGTTAATTTCTCTTGTCAAATTCTTGAACAGAGAAAACATTTTAAACAGAATTTGAAAATCAGATTTTTCTGTGTGGTGAGGGAAGGGATAAAAAAATTCTCTACAAAGTTGCTTTGTTCCTATACCCCTTTAATTTACATAGTCAGCTTCCATGTTGCTGCATTTAAAGGAAAGTGGAATTCCTCCTATAATGATATACGATAAATGTACTGTAGTTTGCTCTCTCTTTGATCAAATGTACTTTATGGACATCATGAGAACAATTTCGTACTACCTACTCAAACATTTCTGCAGTTTAGTGGCATGCACTGATAGTGAAATAAGAGGTCATATCATTAAGAAAACAAACCAAAAAAAACCCCAGCATGCCAAGTTAAGGAGGATAGTTCAGCATACTCAAAGTAAGATCAAAGTTTTAAAAAATAAATATATGGAGTGACAGGATAACCCAATGCTTTTACGTGGATGTAATACATCAGTGTGAACAACTCTAGTCAGTAAGAACGAGTACTAGTGCTGATGATAATAGTTCCAAAAGCATAACCAAACACTCGGTTAAATTTTTACAAATATAATCTTGGAAATAATAAAAAGGGTAGTGGGAAGATGTATGTTCTTGTGTGTTTGAAGGTATATAGATACCTCCTTCATAGGAATGTGAGAAATCCTCGTAAGGCCTATCATAGCCTTGCTCAAGATATGACGGTTGTCGATAACCATTACAACCTACATGAATATGTCAAGACAGAGGAGGAAATGTTAATTCTCTGTAGTATCTACGTCAGACTAGATGAAAAATGTACATCACATTTAACTTATAAAGGGGGAAAAAAAACAGACCTTACATACATAAAAAATCTGAAGATGAAATAATGCATGATTTTCTGGGGTATCACAACAGTATGTAATGACATTACATATAGTACTGTAAAATCACCAATGCAGGAAATGAAACCTTGGATAATCATTTCAGGAACTATTTTTGGAAAGCTTGTTTCAGAATTGGTTGATCTTCATCTTATAGAAAGATGAAGTTAGCAAACTAGTATAAAACTGAGCTGGAAACAATGAATGAGAGAGATTAGTATATAAAGCAACACTGCAGTAAAGCAGGTCCTCACTATACACATCAAAATCCAAATCACTTAATAGCTGTAATAATATTTAATCATGTTTCACATACACTAAACCATTATCCTTTTTACAGACCAAGTTAAAATAAAGTTATGTAAAGCTGACTTTTAGTAGAATAGTTACAATTTGAAGGGTGGTGGGAAAACACCACGCTGAAGAATGTTGTCAGAACAGGAAGGAAAGAACCAGTTAAGGAAAGTCATTAACAATGCTTAGACAGCCATGCCAATTTAAAACTTGGCTAGATCTCCAAGTTACCATGCACTACTATTGTGTTAGGAATTTACTATAACTGTAGATGTGTTGAAGTTCAAGTATGCTCACTGCTGCAGTAATAACTCTTGGGACTTCTGCTGCAGAATGTCTAATGCGTGGCCCGACTTTAGGAGCTTAGTGGCTTTGCTCCTCCAGGCCAAGTGGACGCCCTTTCCATCTGGGCATCAAGAAGTACAGCTGTGTAAACAGTAGATGTCCTACTGATCAAAGTTGCAGTACTCTTAACATACGGGTTTTCATCCATGGACATCCAGCCAGGGTACCAAAGCATTACTTTCTGAAGGGCATACGTCAGACATGTGACCTCAGCTCGTATGTATTGGGGCATACACAGTGATGTATCCTTGAGTTCCTCAGACTATCTCTAAGCTAGCGGCCTGAAGACTACTGACAGGACTTTGATCACCTAGGAGGGGCGCAGCTGGAAAAGGTAAGAAAACTCCCCCAAAAGAGGAATTAGGCGATACCTCATGACTGAAGGAAAGAGTAATGCTGGAACCTAGGAAGAGAAGAGGGGAAGGATGGAACCAAGAAATGCAGTAGCAACAGTGATCAGTAGGACGACTTCTGTTATGGTAAGTTCAACTATACCAAGTCCTTACCGAAATCAATGTTGCAGTATTCTTAACGTATGAGTGATTCCCACAGCTTAAGGAGGTAGAGAAAGGGTGGTTGGCTAATGAGAGGAAGAGCTGTCCAGCAGCTCAGATAGGACAAACCTAGCAAAGACTGCCCTGGATCTGGAGAAAGCATCAAACTTGTACTGTTTGGTGAAGGTGTGTAAAGTGGACTAGGTTACAGCCTCCAAGATGGATCAGGCATAAACACCCTTGTGGAAAGCACTCAAAAGATGCCGTTGCCTGAGAAGTGTGAGCCTCCAGGCAGGAAGACCAGGTTTTATCATAATGTGCATAGCAGAAAAAGATGTCTTTCAATATCCATTATGCAACAGTTTGTTTTGAGACCAGCTGACTCAGTTTGGAATCCATGAAGGAAACAGTGCCACTTTTTTGATAGACAAAACAAAAACTAAGTAGAACCTCAGCTGCCTGTGGATGTCTAGATACTGCATAATTCTTTCTCCAATGCTCTCAAGATTGAGGAAAAAGGAAGGCAGGTGAATAACCTGATTGACGGGCAGTTCATTTGCTACCTTAAGCATGAAAGGAGGATTGGCCCCAAGAGTCACCCTGTTCCTGTGGAAACTGAGAAAAGGCGGGAGAGCCAGGAGAGTCTGCAGTTCAGATACTCCAAGTTGAGGTAAGAGCCAACAGAGGGATAGTTTTCCAAGTGCAGAATTTAAGAGTGGCATATAATGCTGTTTTTCCAGCACAAAATTGAGATCCCAGGGAAGGTAAACAGATTTTCTTGGCAGAATGAGACATGAGGCTCCCCTCAAGCAAAGTCTGACCTCTGTCTTGGACATGAGAGGATGGGCAAGAGGCTAGCAGACAAATGGGCTTTAATGAAAGAGTAGGCCAGAGTGGAAACTGGCTGTGTTTGTGGCACCAAACAAAATATTTTCCACTTAGTTGTGTACGATTTTCTGGTAGTAGGTTTCTTGCCTTCCTATAAGACCTGAACCACCTCCTCAGAGAAGCGGTAGGTGCCTTTTAGGGATCAGAACTCTATCAACCAGAGTGAGGCTGAGAGAGGCGAGACTGGAATGGATTAACAGACACTGTTGTCTGACCAGGTCTAGCTGCAGTGTCATCCTTCCAGTGGCTTCTTTTGGACAGGTAGAGTAGGAGAGGAATATGAAAGTTAGGTACTTAACCATAATGTTAGATCCATGTCTTATTTTCATTTGGTTCAAGATAGGGGATGTCAGATCCAGTCCGATCCAACCATGGTGCCTTATACCAGAGTATTGGCTCCAACAGCTGTGACTCCTCCCCTACCCACAACCCTCACTTCTGCATGAATCACCTCAGATCAAATTTGCTGACAGACTCCAAATGGTCTTAAACAGTGTTGGAAGTTATGGGAAAAAAATAAGGGAAAATCCAATATAGCGAAACATGGAACAGTGGACAGACATGGTCCAAAGAAGGTCTGGTCGATCTTCAGAAGAAGAAAATGACAAATTGGAAAGGGGAAGGAAGGAGAGGAGTTGAACCCGATGAAAATAAGACAACACTGAGCTAATGTTATGTTAAGTACATAACTTGTGTATTCGATGTTATCTAATTTAGCCTGATTCCATGTGTGGGACAGATTCCCAAGCTACCCAAAAAGGGACCTGGGTGGACTCAAGCAAGGACATTCCAGAGTATGGCAGAGCCAAAAGATGTGCAAATCCTAGAATGCACATCTAACTTATGAATTACAAAGGTATTAGATGAAGACCGAGTTGCCCAACACATACAAACCTAAAAGGTACTCTTTGCAAATGCTGCAGAGGTTGCCATTGCTCTGGTTGAATGAGCTTTCGGTTAAGAAAGCAGGGACAGCACTTTAGACTTATAAACAAAGGAAATGCAATCAGTTAAACATTTTGAAATTGTAACTATAGACATAGAACATCCCAGCTTTGTCTTGGGAAAAGATAAAACAATTGGTCAGATTTTCTGAATTCCTTGGTATGCTGTAGGTAGAACCTGAGTTGTCTATGGACATCCAAGGTATGCACAGTATATTCTCCTTTGTTAGCAAAGTTTGGAAAGAACACAAACTGATTTGTTGGTTCATGTTAAATTCTGAAGCTACTTTGGGAAGGATTTATCATAGTGGGATCCTGCCCTTATGAAAAGTAAGGAATGGAGGTTTTCATGAAAGTGCTTGTAATCCCAACACCCATTTTGCTGATGTAATGGCAACCTGGAAGATGGCTTCCCAAGAGAGGAGTTACAGATCTGATGAATCTGCTGGTTCAAAGGTTTTTTGGGTCAAGGATTGAAGTAAAATTGTAATATCCCAAGGAGGGATTGGATCACGAACTGGTGGTCTCAATAAGAATGATCCTCAGTGAAAAGCCCTGGTCACCTTAAGAGAAGCAATAGCGGAATCATTATCTCCCAAGTGAAAATTTGAAATGGCGGCTATTTGGACTTTGATTTTTGAGTAACTACATCCTGCCATAAAAAGCTCAGGAAAAACTCCAAAATTGCTGGTAATGGGGCTGAAAAAGGGTTTTCCATTTATTTTTTCATATCTTTTTTTGGTTGAATTCCTCTGAGAGTAAGAGATCATAATGGACTACCAGGGCAGAGCGACTGGCACCCCTGGCAATTACTAAAATTGGAGAAACCATACAGTTAGCTATAGGGCCTGGAGATCCAGTAGAGGTACTCCGGATGGGTGAATGAGGAAATCCGGGGTGGGATCCAGAATACATGGTAGGTGCAGAAGATGAGGTCAAAGACAGGAGGAACCATACCTGCCAAGGAGAAAAGTGGGCAATGAGGATTATCCTGGTCTTGTATTCCATGACTTTCTGAATGAATTTCATAAGAGGAATTGGTGGAAAGATGTAAAGGAGACCAGAGGGCCAAAAATTGACTAGAGCATCGCTTGGTGGCCGTCTCTGTAGAGGGATGAGGACGAAGTAACTTCTGCATTTGTTGATGGAGGTTCAAAGTAAAGAGGTCACAGCAAGGATGGATCCAGGGCTTGAAAATCTCCATTACCACTGTTCTTTTGAGAGACCACTTGTGAGGCAATAGTATAGTTCTGCTCAATTTGTCTGGTAGAATACTGGACATTACAAACAAAGCAGCTTCAAGCAGAAAAACAAGAGACACTCCACACCATCAATAAAATTTAATAGAACGACAAAGCTTTCAGATACAAATTATCCTGACTGAAGAAAGTTTGTATCTGAAAGCTTTGTCGTTCTATTAAATTTTATTGATGTTGTGGAGTATCTCTTGTTTTTCTGCTTGAAGAATACTGGACGTCCCAGGAATATGCACTATTACAAAGTCATTTGAAAACCTCTCCCACTGCCAAACTCCCATGGCTTCCCGGCAAAGAGGGTACGAGCATGTTCCTCCTTATTTTTGAAGTACCAGATCACTGATGTGTTTTATTACAGCAGATGGAGATCACATCCTTTGATAGGTGGTCCTGAAAAGCCTGCAACATTAGAAGTACCACCCCAAACTCAAAGACACTGATGTGAACTTTCGACTCTGTTGACGACTGCATCCCTTGAATTGCCTTCTCTTTGTAATACATCCCCTACCCAAGAAGGAAGGTGTCCGTGGTGACTGTGGCTTTGGAAGTAGGACAGAAGGATCTGCCCTGATGTAATCCACCACTGTAAATGATCCCTGCTCACCTGCGTCAGACAAATACTGTTGTGAAGAGGTTGAAATATCTGTGATCACTGTACCGATGATCTCCAGTGTAGAACTCTCATGAGATATCTGGCCAAAGGAACCAGAGTGATTCAGGAAGCCATCAGTCCTAAGAGTCGTAGGATGAGTCGTGCTTCAGGCCAAAGGTGTTGTAGCACTTGCAGGTCTACAGATCTTTACAATTTGACTCTTGCTTGAGGTCATGGGTGTTGCAACACTTGAAGGGCTGTAGACCTTAAAGATTTTACTCTTGCCAGGGAATGTTTTGCTATCTGATGATTGTGCCTCTGACAGCCATAAATTCTATGCTCTGAGAAGGGAGTAGTTTGCTTTTGTTGAAGTTTACTGATATTCCCAAGTGAGTTGCCACGAATAAAAGGACTAACTGGTGCAATAGTAGATCCTTGGTGGTAGCAGTTAGAAGCCAAGTGTTTAAATATGGGGAGATTTGGATTCTTTGTAGCCGGAGATAAAGCTGTTACAACTGTCATTATACTGGCGAACACCCAAGGGGCTGTGGTAAGACAGAACATTGGCTCTCTGAATGGACAGCGAATTGAAACAGAGGAATCTCCTAGACTGCCTCTGAATCATGATATGATAGTAGGTATCCTGGAGATCAATACAACACATCTAATCTTCCTTCCTCAAAAGAGGTAGAACAAACTGTAAAATTACCATCCAGAACTTTGACCATTTCACATATTGATATAGACTGCAGAGATCCAGTACTGCTTTGAGGGTCTGACGTACTTGTCTTTTTAGAACTAAAAACAGCATGGAATAGACTCGGGATCCTAGCTGGCTGGATGACTTCTGTCTTGCAACTATGGAACCTCTTTTGCTGCAGATTCCAACTGATTGGGTAGAATAGCGTGAATCTTTAGTCTTGCCCTTAGAGAATCTAAAAAGAGTAGTGGTGATAATCCTCAACCCCCATGAATCAGAAGTTGTTTGCCAAGGCGCAAGGAAGAGTCCCTCGAATGCCTCTAGAGTGCAGCAGCTGGGCAAATGTTCAGGGATGCTGATAAAGTTTCTCAGTGAACGGCTGATGGAAACCTTGATTTTGCAGCCCACCTTTACCTTGTGGGTAATATCCAGTCAGGCTGCCTCATCCTCTGCCTCCTGTCCCCAGCAGCGTCCTGGTGAAAACTGTGGGACTTTCTGAAACATTTTCCTACCTCCTCTGATTCTGAAGAAAGGATCTTTGAGGAATAGAAAACCATTTCTTTCACTTTTGGTCCAAAGTGGAACCATCACTGGGGGCATTTATGAAGGACATCTTTAAAGCTTTCTGCGAAATCACATAGCCACACTCAAGCATGACGTCTCCTGGTAATACCTATGCTATCTGCCCTTGATGTACCATCAGCTGCGTTAAACAACTGTCTCAATGCTACACTAAAGGAATATTGTAGGGTAGACATTTGGCTGCTCATGGTTTTCTAGACATCCGTAGGTAAGCCTACCTGAAAGATATGGAAATCTCCTTGTTCAAGTCTCTTTGGAAATGTGAGAAGTGTTAGTTCAGTGCTTGGAGTGCAAATGTCGCTGAAGCACATGCTCATTTCCTCAGTCTGTCCAACTCCCTTGACTCTCTTTCTGGGGGATGGGCAGAGGAACTTTCTTCCAACAGTTCCTTTTTCGTGGCTGCTGCTGCTACCACCATATCATCTACCGGAGGACCTTTGGACCAATTTTTCCTACCTTTAGTGGCAACTAAAATCTAGTTCTTTTTTGGGAATAGGCTCTGTCACATCAGGTTCCTTCCAAGCCTTCTGAGTAAGGAGATCCATCAAGGAGTCAGGAGATGGGCTCACCCAGGATGTTGAAGGGCCAGACACAAAAGCTTCAAGAAACAGACTCGTCAGAAGACAGAGCTTCTTTGGACCACCTCCTCCCCTTGTTTCATCAACTCCAGAATGCCTCCAAGAGAGACATCTTCGGGGGGGGGGGGTCCTTGGGGAATCTTCTCCATCATCTAAGTCAGTAGTGAAAGACTCAGGAAATGAGTCTACATGCTTCCACTTGCAAGTTCTTTTCTGGAGAATGAGCCTTGCAGCCTCTGAAGAAGACATCTCTGACTCAGATGTGGAACTTGAATATCGAGCAATCACAAAGTTAATTAGGCCTGTTTGTCCATGTTGACCCGAATGAGAGGAAGAAGGTATAAATGCTCCAACAGAAGTTTGGGATGGATCTGAACTCTGTGCACATACCTGTCTTCTTGATCCAGTCAAAGCCCTCTCTCCACAGCCTCGAAAGCGGACTCTGCTAATGAAGCAGAGAACCACCTACAGGAGATGAATCTGTAGTCTTTTCAACTCCAAAGGTGAAATGCTCCAAGGAGGACATTGGAACTGAGCTATCCAGAGATGAAGACGGCTCCAAAAACTTCAGAGTCAACCCTACTATCAGGGACCAGACTCTGATGCTCTGGATGTGGGACTCTACTTGACCTGAATGCAATGGTGTTGAGAAAGTAAGGGAAGAAGTCAAAGCTGAAGTCTCCCAGAACAGATTCTGGTATGGCTGGGGGAGGGGGGGGGGTTGGGAACCATATTCATTCACTCCAGAAAAAGTGAGATGGTGTTGGAATGAGTATGGCTAGCGTCAATGGATCTGATCCCATTCCTCTCCTTGAGGATGGAGACATAAGAACTCTCAACTGAATGTAGATCCTCAGAAACTTTGACATCATACAGTCAGCATCCTTTTCAATTAGACTTGCAGTGGACTGATCAGATATTGAAGAAGAAGCTAGAAGCTACTGACAGAAGGTCTTGATGGTAGCTTCTAAAGTATTGGGGAGTGAAGACCGGGGGCTGATCAGGTCCAGAAAAAAAGTTTTCAGGGAGAGAGTTCAGATCCTGGTTGCAGCAGGGTCCGACTGCCTTGATAGCTTAGATGCCAGACTCAAAAGAACACTTTGATCCACAGACCTTTTCTTAGCTTTGTATATCTCCTTTGCTCGTCTTTTTTCAGACTTTCTCCTTATGCTTTTCCTACGACTTGCCTCTATCTCAGTCTTTCTCCTTACATCTCTCTTTGTCAGCGGAAGGAGAGGCAGTGGGTGCCTTCGGATCCGTGGTCATTCTGGACCCTGTCTGAGGGGGAAGTTGTCCTTTAAGAATAAGTTTTTCTTTTTTTCTCTGGAGAGCCCTTGTGTCAAATGCAGCACCAATACTGCAGGTGCCCTACAAGTGGGAAGGTCCTAAGCAGTACACAAAGAGTGAGTCTATGGGTGGAATCTTTTGCCCACTGGAAGAACATTTTTTAAATCTACTGGACATCTCAGACATCAGAAAATTAAGTGTTGTAAGTTTTCAAAGCCCATCAAAAAACTTACCTAAAGTTGTCTCTATTATCACAACAGGATAATAGACACTCAGATACTGTAACAGAATGCCATAAAAAATCTATCAACCTTACAAGAACAGTAAGAAAGGCACTAGGAAATTCTATGAAATTGCACACCAAAAAAAACACTATTAATTAGCCTAAATTCCTCCTACCAAATATTAAGTGTAATAATCCAAGTCCTAAACTAAAGGAAGGCTGAAAAGGGTCAATAATCTTCCACTTATGAAAAATGATAAGAGCTCTTGGCAAACATGGCCAGTTTGACAGGCAGCAAACCAGATCTGATGCAACTCAGGCAGGAGAGAGGAACTGTGGGTAGGGTAGAAGTTGGAACTCTCAGACCCCATACTCTAGTGTAAGGAGCCGAGGCTGGATTGGACATCTCATGTTGAATCAGATGAAAATAGACAATATCGGATTCAATTTTGTCCTGGCCAGTAAGGGACCAGTAGTAGTTTTGGAGCTTCCTTTTGGGCTTTCAGAATCAATGGCAGAGTGAAGGAAGGCATACAGACACCTCCCTGACCACTGAAAAGAGAAGTTTTTCTTCCAGGCTAAGGTAGAAGGGATCCTGGTGCAGAACCGAGGAAGCTGGTGGTTTACTGGGGAAGCAAAAAGGTCTATTTGTGTTGTGTCGCACTGGTGTCCGATCGTTCTGAAGACCCGTCTGTTCAAGGTCTGTTCATGAGGTCCTTCAGGGACCTACCTGTTTTAAGGAACCTACCAGCACATTCTCCTGGGAGGGGGTGTATGCGGCTGTCAAAGTGATGTGCCATGCTTCCTGTGCTAGCCTGCACAGTGCTTAAGACCTTGTGCCTGTTTTTTTAGCTACCACATAACTGTGGTATTGTTCTTGTACGCAGTGTATGTGCATGGTTTCTATAGGTGGGAGAGAAACTGCATGGCCTGCAGAAGAGCTTTCATTTCTTTCAAGTTGATGTGCCCCTTCAGGAGTGGAAAAAGTCTATTTCGCCTGCACTCAGATTCTGTCCATGTTCCCCATGCTTTGTCCTAAGCATCGGTGTGGAGAACTTGGGTGGGAGGGGCTGGGAAGAAAGGAAGGCCTGGAAGCTGAGCATGACCTGTTTTTCCCACCAGGGGAGCTCCTTTTGGAGGAGAGTCTGTTGAGAGATCAGAATGTGAGGACCACACAGGCTTCAGGCGTCACTGAACTTTATTCATGTGTAGTCTGACCAGAGGAAACACAGGGATAGTAGCTGCCATGAAATCCAAAGCCTTGAGGATCTCCCTTGTTGTGCACTGTGGCACTGAGTGAAGGTGCTGGAAGAAGTTGGCCAGACTGTGAATCTTGTCCTGAGGAAGAAAAGCATGCGTTATGCCTGTGCCCACCTTGCAACCCGGAAACACTTTGTCCAGAGTGAGTGTGAGATGGGATTTTTTTTTTTTTTTTTGAAATGACTGAATCCCAGTACTGCCAAGAGATGTACCATGTTATGTACATGCTCAAGGAGGATGTCCGTGGAAAGAACTTGGATCAGAAGGTCATCCAAGTAAGGGAAAATTCCTTGTTTGCGGCAGTAAGCCACCACCAGGAGCTAGACGCTTTGTAAAGACTCTTGGTTTCACCGAAAGACCAAAGGGTGAAGCAGGAAACTGAAAATGCGAAGAGCCAGAAATTAATCTGAGGAATTTCCTGCAGGGAAGTCAAATGGAATATGAAAGTAGGAATCCTTTAGGAATAGGGATACTAAAAAGGCATGACAGAATGAAGGGGAGAAGGTGGGAAGAGAGATTGTTTTGAAAGAAGGGACTTTCAGGAAAGGGTTTAGGGGAGAGAGGGAGGGACAGAGAGAGAGAGATACAGAGACAGAGATCCAGAATGGGTCTCCATTGTCCTTCCCTCCTTGGTAACGGAGAGATTCTAGAAAAAGAAACCTTTTCTCTTGAAGGGATTTGGTATCCTTTCTATGGTGCCCTGATCTAATAAGTCCTGAATAATGGGAATGAGCAAGGGAAGCTGGTTGAGAAGTGGAAGCAGTATGCCCTTTAATGACGGAGTACTTTTCCCAAGTAACGGCACAGCCTTCTTTGAAGAACCTATTTGTCTGCGATTACCATTTCCCAAAAAGGGAGAGACACAAAAAAGTATTTTGTATAGAGAGGCTGAAAAGAGGGGAGGGTAGTTGGGAAGGTAGTTGCAAGTTTTTGCTTCCAAAGGGATGTCGAAGGAGATTCCCTATAAGGTTTGGAAATCTTTTTGTTTTTCTTTGCGAGTGGACCAAGGGTCTCTCTTAACAAAAGAAGTAGACTTGGGTGGGTAATTTCTAATATATCTACGGACTGTAGAAAGTTGAAGTCGTCTACAGATCTTCACAGTCTTGCTCTTGTTGGGCATTGGAAGAAACTGGAAGCCTTCTGTAATGGTGAATCTAGCACTTTAAACAAAGTGCTCAGGGATGGGATGACTGCACAGTCATGCATAGTGTCTGATGACTGAACCCATGCCAGCAGCCCTGGGGGAGGCATCCACAGCTTAACAACTGCATTTTATACTCTGGGTAACTATTTGTGTAGGTTGAGACAGTAAGGTCTGCATTTGCTGATTAGAATCCACTGACTGTGGGTCTAACAACCTTCTGCAAACACTAATACAGAGAGCAAATATTCTATTGCTTGGGTCTGGTACTTAATAGCTCTAAAGGCTAGGGTAGAGGAAGAAGCAGATTAGATGGCTCATCTGATGAAAGGGAGACTGCAGCAGGATCAGCCACACAATTCTTATACAGGTATTTAAGGTCATTCAAGTGCCTTATAGAACTTGTCTAGCCTTTTAGGTCCTGGTGGCGGAGAATCAGGAACTGAAAATGTAGACTAAATGGCATTCTGGTATACCTCTACAACTGGTGGGACTGGAGAAGGACCTGGGTTGCCCATTTTCAGAGGGATAAAGTATCTCTTTTGCACATCAGAGATATAGTTTGATTATCATTCAAAATGCCTCATCAGGTTTTGAATAGTTTCTCCAAAAGCGGCCACTTCCATAGGAGAATCTGGAGAAAAGGCCACTTCATCTGGAGAGAGTGGAGCTGGAGAATGAACCGTTGAGGAGTAATCTAGAGAATGATCAGAGTCTTCTTGTTCATCCTCAGATGAAGACTAATCTTGGGTATGTACTTGTGGGGCCCGAGGCAGCTTGATCACAAAAGGAGGCTTCAGGACTATGATGGCTTTAAATAAGTCCTGGGAGAAGTCCAGCTATTCTTTTTTCCTTAGTAGATGTTGGCGAGATCAAATGCCTTTTTTTGTTTTTAGATACATCTGCCTAAAAAAGTCTCAGAGGTTTGGACCCCAGTGAACTTCAAAATACCAGCTTTTCCTGGACTAGCTTTTAGGGAACTCCTTATGGTCCCTCCAAAATGATTACACATGGTTGCTCTAAGGTATCTGTCATCTATAAGCCCTCAGGAACCATACTGGCCTCCAACAGGGTCTTAGTAGTGAACAAATGAGGCTATTTAATATCCCAATGGGTTCTGTAACTTCAGTGGGTACACCAGACTCAGAAATGTGACTCTGAATCATGTCTGGGTCTCGATTTCCCTCACTGAAGGAAAGGCAACATTGGGAGATGTTGATGCCACCATCTTTGCTTGGGTCAGTCATTTCAGATTTTGCATTTCAAGGAACATGTTAAGGGAAACTTCGAACTAAGAGTTCTTGGAACGACTGGCAGATGGAGCAGGATTTGTTGCCGTGTCCTGGGTTTAAACAAAAAAGGTAAGTGAATATCAGGATCACAGAAGCTGCAACTAGGTCTTGCCCTTCCCCTTTTCCATTTAGACAGGAATGATTTTCTTGTATTTGATTCTCAGCTTCACTTAGTGTGTGCAGCACATCCTCTTAAAAAAAAAGCCTAGAAGGAATGAATGCCAAAAATCCATGCTGTCAACCTTAGAGCTCAAAAGGTATATAAGGAACTTCTCATTTTGTGTGAAAATGCCCACAGACTAATATCCAGTTGTAATATTTTCTTGGAGGATCAACTACATTTTTGGATGCAGAAGAGGCTAAGAAGGAAATAAAGTTCATCAAAAAAGATGAAGCCAACAAGCTCACAATATTCTGACAATAAGAAAGCCCACAGAGAGAGACTGCCAGTGAAACATTTCCCATTGTTGTAAAGGAAAATACTTGAGCAAAAGAAAAAAAGACCATAAGCTGCACAGAAAAAACAGGAGTACCTAGGACTTCAATCAGAGACCAGTGCTGGGAGATTGAAATAAGGAAGATGACCAGCACCAATGTGAAACTGGTGAATAGACAGAACTGTAAAGCATCAACCCTTTAAGACACAGTTCAGACATACAAACTGTGGTTTTGCAAGATGCAACTGAAAAAGACTGGACATTTACTGCCTGTGTTCATGTGCGATTACTGGGCTAACAACCCCAAGCGGTCTTTTTAAGCCTAGCAATGCTTCCTATAAATCACATCCTGTACCTTGTGTCTGTTTGATAAACATCTTAACCATTATGCCAACCCCTACCACCCTAAACTGTTAAACTATGTTAAACTGGTGGGAAAACTGTAAAGGACAAATTTCGTTTTATGTCAATATTTTGCCAGTAATGTTTAGAATGACACTGAAAAACTGAAGTCATTTTAAACCGTTATCTATTTTATTAACATTTGTACAAAAACTTAATGACGCAAACTACATGTTTTACTGCATAGTAGCTCTTTATGCTCTGCTGTCAGAAGGAACTTAAATGTTAGGTAGGAGAAGTTTTTATCAGCAACTGCCGTATATGCTTGGGATATTTAAAAAAGGGACTTCTTTATTGGCTATAACACATCCAGGCTTTATACCGTAACATCATCAGAAAGGCTGCAAAGCAGCAAGTTAAAATGTTAATAAAATCCTGTGACCCTGGGATGTGTGAGGAATGTAAAGGTATACGGATCATATTATATGCAGAATTAAAAGATAATTTCCCATTTTAATAGAGTTGCATGTATAGACTAATGTCCACATTTAAGCTTGAAATGAGCATTTGTATGCCAATGAGCATTTTTATGCAAACAGACTTAAGAGAAAATGATAAAAAAAGATCGAAAATGTGGCTTTCTTGCATTGCCAAAGTTACTAGCTTTTTTAATTGACATCTGACTTTAGCTGGAAATAAGAAGTCATTCAAGTGCATGAGGAGTCTGAGCAGTGTGTTCTGAGAGAAATCTACGATTCTTTTGTGCTTTTGCAGAGTTGCTTCTTTTTTCATTAGTTCCTGCATTTACTGGAGACAAGGCTCCAGCATCTGCAAGCAATTAATCAAAAGGTCTGAACAGTGTGTTCTGAGTGAAACTGACAAGGTACAATGTAACTAACCTTTAAAGGGATATTGACATGCAGAGTTCAATGAAAATAAATTAAGTTTAAAACTGTAAAAAGTGAATACCTATTCTTAGCAGACTTGGTACTTTAATGCATACTTTAGTATATTCATTCAAGGGTAGTCAGTGTACTGTTTGCCAAGTCTAAAAGTTTGTTTTTACTAAAAGCATATAAACTGCTTGTAATATCGGAGAGAAGAATAGAGATAACATAAGCATATGAAGCAATCTGTGCAAGTCGGAACACAGGCTCTAACAAGTACTACAACATGCTTTTTGACATCTTTACAAAAGCATTACAGCTTCAAAGTGAGTTTACATACATTAATAGAAAACACTAAAAGCAGCTCCCATTGTTATAATGCAGTTTACATGCATGTTTTCCTTTTAGCAACTCTCTTTTACTTCATTACATAAATTGCGCAAGTCCCAATTTCCATCAAACTTCACACCTCCTTATTCTGCATGTATCCTTACTCCATTTATGTGGAAAAAAAACCTCTAGGAGGTTGAGAGAGAGAATTTATAAACACCTACTTGACATTAAAAAAATGCAAGAATGCAAATGCCTTATATAGGCACATTGCACAATTTCCAACACATTTTGTCAAGTTTTCTATTCCTAAACAGGCAGTTTTTGATCCCAGGGTTTATTTGGTCAATGAGCACCAAGATAAAAATGAAAGTGCCAATTACTGGATGCCACATATTTACCAGGTTTGAATGATACCCGTTCCACTGCTGCTGTATTAAAACTTAAAAGACTGGAAGTGTAATCATACAAAAAATGTGGTTTGCCTCTAAAAATTTTAAGCCTTAAAACTGTATTGAATTAGTAATTCAATCTTACTGGTGTTAACATTTTTGGAGGTGTGGTTTTACCTTTAAATATCAGTATGATGCTTGCATTTTAGATTTATTTTGATGAAGTTCCTAATGTCAGGAATAAAAGCACTCAACTAATTTTCTATAATCTACATTTGAATTAAAAATTTGGTTGAACACAACTGGATTCTCCTTGTTGTTACCTGCTGTCCTATTGGCTTCATGCACAGAATTCATCTGTGTTTTGGAGCTTGTGAATATTCCGAGAGTTGCTTGTTTTTTTGTTACTACAGTCTGTTTTTTTGGCTTCAGATGTGGTATAGGTTTGGACAACAGGCAAAATGTCCAAAATATCAAGGAACGATATCAAGAAATGGGAGAACTGAACCTGCTACTACAACAAATCAGTCAACAAATTTGTGTAAATGGATCCCAGTCAGGGACTCAACAGACCTACAGGGATGCCTTTAACAGACGTGACAGTTTCAGGCTTCATTTTACTAAGCCTACACCTGGTGTCGTACCTACTGCACATATAACTCAATTTGACTTTTATACCTGGAAAAGTAGTAATTTTGAATTTGAGAACATTCAGAACCATAGAAACACCCAAGGGAGCCAAGAATCCATTCAACAGCTGTTCTCTTGATAAAAAAATGTTAATATTTAAAAAGCTGCCACTTGAGAATAGCTATTTGCTAAAACACATAGTTAGCAATTTGGTCCCCAGAGGACTGAGACTGTGGAAGTTCCCTAATGGGGTGATGAAAGGGTCTGAATACCATAAGGAACTCTTGGAGATATTTAACAATGCAAGAATTAATATTATGAAGCTCATGGTAAAATACAATGATCTTCAGATAGAATCGCTGTCTAAAGTATTAGACATTCTAAATAACTATTACCAAAGCTCTGTTATTTGACCACTACGAGACTAATTATCAGTACATTTAATAAAGTTGATGACCTCTGCAATAACATTTTACAAAGGAGAAGATCCTGTCCCTAGCATACTACTTCCAAAAGTTAATCCAGGAGAAAACTGTTTTAGCCAGGGAGCACTTGAGAGCACAGAGTTACATGGTCTCTTGCATTCTGATGATAGGATTAAGCAAAGCTGTACATGAGAAAATACAGTGGGGTACAGGGATTCCTTCTCTTTTAGCCAGTCAAGCCTCCCTCTTCCCTCCTGTTCCAGAGCAGATGTTACCAGAGGATTATAGAACCTCTTCCCCACAGATCTAAGAAGGAAAATATTTTATTCAAGGATCTTTCTGGTACCAGAGTGAGAAGGAACCTTGAGACTTGTCCTAGACTTCTTTGTGGTAAACCTTTGCATCACATTCCAGTTTTCAAAGATTTCAACTGCTTTTTTTATGTTTCTGTGCGTTTGGTTTACATTTTCAGTATTCTGCTTTGTCAATGGCTTCAAGACAACCACTGTCATTGTTTTTGTCACTTTAAGGCCTACCCTAGTTTCTCTTCCCTTCAGTTGAGTGGCAGTGTTGTGAAGGTGGGAATGCAGTGGGAATGTGCGACATCTCGCCCTGTCTCTGTGAAAACTCAGCCATGTTCCCATCCTAATCCCCCCTTTTAGACTAAACCTTCCCTTACATTTACAGCTTCCCCCAGGGATGTCATAAGGAATGCCTGTGCAACTGTCCAATCTCCCTCCCTGGGATAGACACACTTCCATCCCTCCTTTCTGCTCTGTCAGTTGCCTGAACCATTAAATGGCCGTTGGGCTGTAGTCAGGTCTTTATTCCTATATGCCACCATAGCATCTCCTCTGGCCTTTCTTGCTCTTCCATCAAGATTCATCTTTTAGGGCATGTCTGCTTCACTGCCCTTGGATGTCCCCCATTTATACCCTACCTCAAGTGAAACAGCTTTTGTAAGGGGTTTTTCATTTTCATCCACCTAGAAGGCAGGTGACTCCTTCCTGGGATCATTTTTTATGCTGGAAGAAATTAAACTGTTTCCATTTCAGCCTGCTTATGTAGCTTTTTTGATGGTCTTATTTGGAAAACTGTGTTAATCACTGCACTGCCTTCTGCAAAATGAGTGTCTGAATTTGTAAATTAAGTCTTCCCTATCTCAGCTTTCACAGAGGTAAGGTAACACTGAGAACAAATTCTTCCTTTGTACCCAAGTTTGTTTCAGAGTTTACATTGAGGCAGGCTCCCAAGTTCAGAATACTGATAAGCAACATAAAATATGGAAGTAGCTGACACTCCTTTGCTCAATGTTTTATAGTCCTATAAATAAAGTGTTGCCACCAGTACATTTTTAGAGTCCATCCCTTTCTAAAAAGACACAGAAGTAGCCAGAGCACTGGTAGTGTGGGCCTGGATTTTGCCTGGGAAGTGTCTTCTTGTGGTGAGAACAGCAAAAAAACAATAGCATGAGACAACCACTCAGAAATGGTCTGTTTTAGGTTCATGGGTTCATACTAGGCTATCTGCCCTGGGGCAATTATAAGCCTAGCCCGATTTTGTATGGCTTACGCCACCCCTTGATTTGAGTTTACTGTGCCTCTGCCTAATAGTGACACGGGAGTAATCCCTGGGACAAACCTACGATCCCCCATCCACCTATCGAGATTCTTCTTGAAGAGATTCAGTGAGGTGCTCTGCCTCACGAACTGGAATTCTATTCCAGAGCGAAGGGAGCCTCTGGGTTATGAACCTGTCCCTCCAGCAAGTTCTATTTATTTCTGTGCTGAGGCTCAAGTCCCTCGAGTGTGTGGCTCGAAGGGATTTAGATTACTGAGGGGGAGCATGTCCATTAATTCTGGATTTGACATAGCTTTGTATGTCAGGCATAGATCGCCTCGAAGTAGGCGGTATGCAACTGAGTAGAGCTGGAGTTTTTTTAACCAATTAGCATATGGCATCTGTTTGAGACCCTTGATCCTCTTGGTGAGATACTTTTGGGGTTTTTCTAATTGCTGCAGGTGTCGGGTAAGGTACATCCCAAAAGGGGCATTGTATTCTATGATGGGCCTGATGAGGGATGAATAAAGGGGCACGATTACCTCTCTTGATCTAGATGTGAAACCCTTCGTGATGAGGTGGGCTATGTAGAAGGTCTTTCTAACCACTTTGGCAATGTGGTTTTCAAAGGAGAGATTGCTATCAACTTGGGTCCCCAGGTCCCTAATAACTTTCTCTGTACTTAATGGGTTTCCGCCTATGTGGTAATTTGTGGGCACATTGTTTTTGCCAAAGGGTATGACTATACATTTTTTGGCATTTAGCTTTAAACCATGGCGCTGGCACCAGTTATCTGTCGCTGTGAGACCTTTTTGAAGGATGTTTGTGTCAGCTGGAGAGTTGATTATGGTGCCCAGTTTGCAGTCGTCTGCGAACTTGGTGAGCCATATTCCTCCCACTTTTGCCTGTACCTCGGAAAAGTATATACCGAACAAGAGTGGTCCCAGGACAGAACCCTGTGGGATGCCACTTGTGACCGGTTTCGAGTCTGACATGGCTCCAGCAACTCTCACTCTGTGGGTTCTGTCTTTGAGCCAGTTTGCGAACCATCTTGTGACATAGGGGCTTATATTTAAGCTGGATAGCTTATCTATGATGCCCGAGTGGGGTATTGTGTCAAATGCCTTTGCAAGGTCCAGATAGGCTGTGTGGACTACCTTCCCTTTATCTATGGCTTTGGTGACTGTTTCGAAGAAGTCAACCAGGTTCAAAAGGCAGGATCTGCCCTTGACAAAGCCAAACTGGGTAGGATCTAGTGTCTGTAGGTCCCCAATGTCTTTGTTTATGAGCTCCATGATGATCCTCTCCATAGCCTTGCAGACTAAACTAGTCAGGCTTATGGGGCGATAGTTTCCAGGGTCCATAGAGGCTCCACCTTTGTGGAGTGGGACCACTGTTGCTGTACGCCATCCTGTGGGCATATATCCTGTAGTGAGGCTGAGATTGTATAGCTGTTTTATTTGAGGGATTAGTTCCTCTTGGAGTTCATGTAGGACGCAACCTGGGACGCCATCTGGACCCATGGAAGCAGTGTTTTTTGCTTTGGAGAGGGCAGCCCTCACCTGAGCATCAGAGATGTTTGGGGGGCAGCCCTCTGCCGGGATAGATACTTGCTCTTTTGGGGGGGAGGGGGTGGAGAAGTTTGCACTGAACCTGTCTGCCACGATATTGGCGATGTCTGTGGGTTCAGTGTATTTTTTGTCGTTTAGAATCAACTCAGAACAAGTCTGGGAGTTGCATCCCATGTTCCTAACATAACTGAAAAAAGCCTTATGATCGTCTTTGGTGTCCTGTGCAATTTTTCTCTCGAAGCTGGCCTTGGAGGATTTTATAAGGGATCGTAATTTTTTGCTAGTACTGATCAGAGATGCCTTCCCTATTAGGGATTTTGCTCTATCATGTAGTAGCTTCCTCCTTCTGTTGTACAGTTTATTTATGGCAGGGGTCCACCAGACTGGACACCTGATTTTTGATGATTGGGTCTTGGTTTTGTTTGGGATAGCATGATCCATGCATTCCTGGAGATGTCCGTAGAATGCGTTTATATAGGATTCTGCAGTTTGGGCAGTAGTTTCCACTGGCCCTGGGGCCTTGAAGGATTCCACTTCGGTTTTGAGAAGTGAGAAGTTAGCTTTTGAGAAGTTTTTCACTGTGGTTTTCTGGGCTGGGGGTGGGGTCGGGATGTGGACATCCAGTGAAATTAATTTATGGTCTGATCTTACCAATGAGGGATATACTTCTGGTGTGGAGCATAGAGTCCCCATGTTGGTAATGATCAGGTCTAGTATGTTGTCCCCTCTTGTGGGAGTGGTGACCAGTTGTTCCATAGCATTTGAGTTTATAATTTCCAGGAACCTTTGGGCTAAGGTGCTGGGGCTTGAGCAGTGCTCCCAGTCAATGTTTGGGTAGTTGAAGTTGCCCAATATAATGGTGTTCGGAGAGATCTTCATGTTCTCCAATGTTTTCAGGAAAGCCGAGTGGGATTCCTGACTTTGAGAGGGTGGTCTGTAGGATGCTATAAACTGAAAAGCAGTCTTGCCCACTGTTAGTTGCACATGGATGGTCTCAGATACTTCGTGCAATGCCACTAACCTGGAGGTGTGGATATCCTTGATAAATATGGAAACTCCCCCTCCTTTTGTGGTTCGGTCTGGGTTTTGGGGCCGAAAAGCATGATATGAGGTATAGCCTGGTAGTGCTGGGATGCTCTCTGGAGCCTTGAACCAGGTTTCTGTCACTGCACAGATATCGATGATCTCCATACTAAGGAGAGCTTCGAGTGCGTGCATCTTGAGGTTAAGACTTCTGGCGTTTAGCAGCATTACCCTTAGTTTCTTGTTCCTTGTGCTGTCTATGGGGGTGAGTTTGACTTTTTAGCCTTGCCTATAAAAGGCACTATGGGGGTGGCAAGAGCCTTTGCCAATATCCGAAAGCCCAGTAGCGAAGTAACGTGGCTTGTCGAGCATTTCATCCCAGGCTGACTGACACTGGATCCCCATTGAATGACACCAAAATTTTAGCCAATTGTTAAAATCGATCATTTTGTCTTTGTACTGTGGCATCATTCTAGGTGAGGGTAAGATGCTGCTCAAGGTCAGGGTCATACCAGCCTGGGTTACATGATCAGAGAGCTCCTCTATGTCTCTTTTAATGTAGTCCAGGGAGGTACATCTCAGGTCATTCACACCAGCATTTACAATGACTGAGTCATATTTGTATTTGCTTTGGAGTGACCTGAGTGCTTGCGTTATGTGGCGGATCCTAGCACCCGACAGGCAGCTCACCGTGACCTTCTCTTTATTCAGCCTGGTGAGCGGGACGTCAGTGGGTCTGACAATAGAGTCACCTATTACAAGAGTATCAGGTGTGTTATTCAGCCTTAAGGGCTGTGGCTGCTTGGCACACTGACTTCGTGGGCTATGTGTTGTGCGTGTTTTGTTTTGAGGTAGCATTTGCTTGGATGTCTGCTTTGGAGGTCTCTGTTGCTTAGGTAGAATTTTATTTAGAGCCTCCGAGTATGTTTTTGTGTATTTATGTGTTTGGTTCGCTGATGTGGTGGGATTATGTGATACTGGAATTGTGTTGTGTGAGGTTACCTTCTCCTCCTGACTGGTTACACCAGTTTTGAGATGAGAGAGCTCAGCCTCCAGTTTGGCTAAATAGTTGCATCTCTCACATATATTTGAACCTGTTTGGAGGAGGAGAGAGTTGTCCGTGTACATGAGACAGTTGTAACATTGCCTCAAAATTCCCAGATTCACCAGCTGGACTGGAGAGGAAACCATTGACCGACCTTTGGACATGCTGGAGTAATATAGGGAAACTGAATTTAAGACGGACCAATAGAGGACAGGGTAATCGTAGAGAGTATAAGAGTAAGTAGTGCTTATGGTTTAATAGTGCTAACTTGTAGGATTACTTAATTGGACCAGTGAAGGGCCTTAGAATGAGAATATGGTGTTTAAATTGAGAGATAGAGCAGTTCTAAGGGAAAAAGTGAAGAGCAGACTTTGTGGAGCCAGGAATAGTTTAAACCCAATTAGGTGGCACTGCCCGCTGTTGCGCTATGCACAAAACCACGCAAAAGAGGGTTTTAAGAGAGGAAGATGAAGGAGTTTGGAATTGACCCAAAATGGCCAATATAACTACAGTTTCAAGTCAGTAACCACTCCCACAGGGGCAGGCAGGCTGGGGAAGGCAGGCTACTGATACTGATCAATCCCTATGAATGTATGAAAAAGGACCAAACAGTTAATCAGATGCCCTGAAGTTTTTTTTTTTTGTCCTATCACTGTAGTATTAGAGTTGCCTGTGAATATCCAGATTGGGGGGTGGGGCGGGCAATCTGAACTTTTTTTTCTTTCTGGGAAGAAAACAGGGAGCTGTACTGCCTGCCTCAATGTAAACTCTGAAACAAACTTGGGTACAAAGGAAGAACTTGTTCTCCATGTTACCTTACCGCTGTGAAAGCTGAGATAGGGAAGACTTAATTTACAAATTCAGACTCTCATTTTGCAGAAGGCAGAGCAATGATTAACACTGCTTTACAAATAAGATCATCAAAAAAGCTACATAAGCAGGTTGAAAAGGAAACAGTTTAATTTCTTCCAGCATACAAAATGATCCCAGGAAGGTGTCACCTGCCTCCTAGGTGGACGAAAATGAAAAACCCCTTACAAAAGCGGTTTCACTTGAGTTAGGGTACAAATGGGGGACATCCAAGGGCAGTGAAGCAGACATGCCCTAAAGGTGAATCCTGATGGAAGAGCAAGAAAGGCTAGAGGAGATGCTGTGGTGGCATACAGGAATAAAGACCTGACTACAGCCCAATGGCCAATTAGTGGTTCAGGCAACTGACAGAGCGTAAGGGAGGGATGGAAGTGCGTCTATCCCAGGAAGGGAGATTGGACAGTTTTCACAGGCATTCCTTATGACATCCCTGGCAGAAGCTGTAAATGTAAGGGAAGGTTTAGTCTAAAAGGGGGGATTAGGATGGGAACATGGCTGAGTTTTCAAACAGACAGGGCGAGATGTCGCAGATTCCCACTGCATGCCCACATTCACAACACTGCCACTCAAGTGAAGGGAGAAGAAACTAAGGTAGGCCTTAAAGTGACTAAAACAATGACAGAGGTGGTCTTGGAGCGGTTGACAAAGCAAAATACTGAAAATGTAAACCAAACACAGAAACAAAAAAAGCAGTTTAAATCTTTGAAAACTGGAACGTGATGCAAAGGTTTACCAAGAATGGTCTAGGACAACTAGGTTCCTTCTCACTCTGGTACCAGAAAGATCCTTGAATAAAATATTTTCCTTCTTAGATCTGTGTGGAAGAGGTTCTAAAATCCTCTGATAAAATCTGCTTGGGAAGAGGGAGGCTTGACTGGCTAGAAGAGGAGGAATCCCTGGAAATGAAGGAAGGGGATCACACTTAGTTATAGACTTTTGAATGACTCTTAGAACCCAAGCATCTGATGTTATCTGTGCCACAGAGTAAAGTGAAGAGAGAGACTTGGGAAAACATTACAGGACTGCCAGGTGGGGAGGAGAAAACAGACAAAGGGGTATAGTCAGTCTATTTTCTTAGATTGTCCATAGTTTTGGGAAGACTGTCCTTTTTTCTTTGACCGTCCCTGCCATGGAATTTTGAAACTGTGCCTTGCTGGGAGGGCTCAACTCTTTCTTGAAAAAGAAAGCCTGAACTGGGAGAAAATTTTTTATTATATTTTGGCATTGAGATTTAAAAAATCTGGGTAACCCCTGAATTAACTTTTCCCTTCCACTCCAAACTTTTAAGGACCTCAGCAGAGGAAGGACCAAACCAGATCTATTTTTTTCTAGGGAAATATTCAAGATACCAGATTTGACATTATCTGGTAAATTCTGAGAAAGTAGCCAAGCAAACTTCACCGACCCAAGGGCAGCTGCAATAGAAACAGCATCAGCAGTGTCACAAGCACATTGTGGAGATCAGATTATCTAAGACACAGACATGCCTTAGTCGCTGAAGAAGGGAGATCAGTAATTAACTTTCTGATGTTGTCAAAGAAAGTTGGCAGAAACTTAGATAAGTGAGCCTGACAATTCGCTATTCAGAAGGCAAAAGTGGAAAAAATACAAACTTTCTTCCCAGTTTATCATGGAATTATCAGATTGTCAGAAAGAATATGGACAACTTCTATAAAGTTTGGCAGAAGTGGATTTTGACAAATTACTGCAGGATCTGTCCTGGGGATAGAAAAAAATTTGTGAGACTGAGGCATGAGATATACTTTATCAAACTTTCTGGGAACGGGTGTCTGATGGTCAGGTAAATGCTGACTACAAAGAAAACATCCCCCTAAAGCAGGCAACACAGAAGGAACAGCAGCAGGTTTAGAAAAATCCAGCTGTAACAGATCATAACATCTTTGCTGTAATTTTGGTATTTATTTTGTTCCCATTGAAACAAGTCTGACAATGGTACCAAAAAGTATAACTCTTCAAAAGTGGAATCAAAAGAATAACTTTCCTTAGCTTCAGATACGGTGGTGGCAGTTTAAGAAACACAGTCCAAGTCTAAATCCCATCTCTCAGACTGGGGATCAGAACCTGTGAGAAAGGAAAACCATTCCATTTTAAATGAGGGACAGACTCGGCTACTTAACGAAAAATTTTAAATAAACTTTTAGCAAAGACCAATCAACCGTCCTTAAATGATTTAGACGATGACCCCAACACACACACACACACAAAGTATAGTCTTCCCTGGAATGAAACTCCTCAGAACAAAGGAGCATCAGCAGGTCCCTTCCCCTGATGCCTCGTCAGTGGCTCTTCCCTTACTCAATAAGGGCAGCTCAACAGTTGCAGAGGACGAGCCTGCATCCTGAACCTTTGTGGTTTCCAAAACAGCGGCACCAGTGGGATCAGAAGAAAGTAAACAGTCTGAGGAACAGATGGCCAAAACTAAATCATCATCAGCTGCTGAGGAGAAGGGGAAAACAAGAATAAAGACTTATGCCCCTCCCCCCGATACGTTTTCTTGTAGCTCAGGGAAGAAATGACAGTGTTATCTTGACTCAGGTCCACATTCTTGCCACAAAAGGGGTCTGACAAATGGTTAAAGGAGCTTTGAAGACTCTTGTCTTACCCCCCCCCCCCCCAAACAGAAAAGTTAAGTTCTGAGGTAAAATGTTTTAGTGACAACCACCAAACAAACTAGCCAGAGCCCCTAACACCACTTTTTTTTTTGCAGGAAAGTAACTTTTACTCAAAAAAATTATAAATTGTAAGGGAATTGCCAAAAGGGCCAAGGACCACCTGTCTACCGAAAAATGTGAGCCTTCTTACTTTACGAAGAACCAATGGTGTCAAGAGAAGGAATGGCACACATCACAAAGGCCCATTATACACCTACTCCTTGGACATCAATCATGTGCAAGAGCAAGGATTTGCAAAGAGAAAAAGTTGCCCATGTTATGGCACATCTTGATCAACTTTTCCCAGTAGAAGGAACAAATGGGACAATTAACTAATGGTGGACTGGTGGCTAGTAAGCAGCAAAGCCAAAAAGGGAAATATGTAAACCTCATAAAGCTAACTAAAGTTAATTTACTGGACAAATGATTAATTAACCACTGAAGTAAAGGAATTGGTCTCTAGACCATTTTAAGCCATGCCCCAAGCTGCGGACTAATTTCACAAAGGAGGAACAGGTAATTTCTGAGGACTAATATGAAGGGAACAGTTAATAGAAATCATGGCAGAAAGTGGAAGATTCTAGAGAAGGCAAGATCAAATGACTGAGTGACTATCTTGATGGAGGCATAGGCAAGGCTTATTAAACATTCCAGAGAAAGACTGGCACTAGCAAGATAGATCTATATTGTTTTTCACTACACCATATTGAAAATCTTTTCCAATTTGTTAGATATAGTTTTCTGGCGTAAGGACTACTGGCCTCTTGTAAAATGCAGACCACATTCATTGGATAACAAGTAATTATGAAATAATCCATTTTTTTGAGACGGAGACTTTTGAGACCAACGTGAATCAAGATACCATTCTGCTAGATTAGCAAGCTGCAGTGGAAGGGTATATTGTTTGTTTTTTTTTTTTTTTTGGGGGGGGGGGGTTGTTTTATCCTTTCTACCTGCTGACCATCAACCTTCCATAATCAAGCCTGTGATGTAACAGCTGACTGTGGAGATTATCAATCAAGAAGTGCCAGGGGTTTTATCTAAACTTTAAACCTATAATTTGGTAACTGATGCAGGAATCCACATCAGTGCAAGAGTTTACTGTGCCTCTCTCTCTAAAAGTGAGTGTTTTCACACATATGCTAATGAGTGCTACTATTCCTGATGTAAATATCATCTTTGGTTATAGATGTATTGCTTGAAATCCTCCGTTTGCACTGGTGAAACAGCCACTGGACCACCAGTCCTTCCTCCAATGTCAGGCAATCCAAAGTTTTCAAATTACTCCTCCTCTCCACTTTTCAGCTCTTCCAATGTCTGAGCTACTAAATTGAACTTGGACAGTCTGAGTCATAGTTGGGGCTTTAACTCCACTATTCCACAAAATTATGATGGACCCTCACATTTAAACTACATAAGAGAACCATGTCTGTACTAGCCAATGCAGTGCTATCCAGAATGAGCTCTCTTCCTTCTTCTGGCTTTCAACAGAACTCTCTGAACAAAAGGAAATGGTGGCAAAGGAGACGCTGAATCAATGAAAGACAAAAGCATCAGTTGCCTAGGTATTTAGGCAAAAGATACGAGACGGAATAAAGAACACAGGAACAGTACTAGGCAAGTGATAACAGGAACCATAAGACATCTAGCCATATACAGTTTGAAGTAGGCACAGTTAAACTTTCTTGACAACCACTTTAAAGCTTTTAATTATGTTTCTACCAAATCAAACAGGGCTCTACATGACAGCCCTCGTGTAAATTTGCCTCCACCAATCCAATCATTAAGACTAGACTTAAAGGTGGGCAAAGTAGTACTTTAGCCCACTTATTCCATGGACTGGGTATGCATTGAGTTAGGAACCTATCCCTCTCCAGCAGGTCTTGTTTGATCTGTTAGCGCTGAATGAGGTCCCTAGTACAGGCATTTATACAGCCACTGGCCTTGAGACAATCAGCAGGTCAAAAAAGACTTTTATGGGACTCAAAATGCCAAACAAATGCCAGTGTGGAGCAACCAGGAGGCTACGCAACATAAAGAGAATTGTGTTAATTTATTGGAATAGTTGAATGATTTAAGACCTTTAATCTTCTTGGTTACAAATTATTGTGCGTCCTCAGGTGGCCGCAGTGATGCAGCACTTGGCATTGTAGCCTCACAGCACAGAAGTTCTCTGGTTTGATTCTCGGCTGGGGTGCCTTCTGTGCATGTCCTCCCTGCGGTCACTTGGGTTTCCTCTGGGTGCTCCAGTTTCCTCCCACATTCCAAAGACAAACAGTAGGTGGATTGGACACTCTAAATTGGCCATAGGCGAGAAAATGTGTGCGAGTGAGTGGTGAGAATGAACTACTACAGCAGGGCTAATCACCCAGCGCTGTAAACCTTGGCTCGAGATGACTGTCTCTGCTGAAGTGACACCCCAACCCCATGACAAAATGGGAAAAAGGGTTGAAGATGGAAGGCTGGATGGATTTCAGTAAGGAGATATGTTTGAATTTGTACACACCAAAGGGTGGACTGCATCCAGTGATGGGCCTGCAAAGAGTACAGTGGTAGGATGACTTCTTTGGATCTTGAAGATATTCCCTTGGAAATTAACTGGTCCATACAGAAGGATTTCCTGACTATGGTAGAAACATTGCGATTGAAAGAGAAAGCAGTTGACGCAAGTACCCAGTTCATTAACAACTGTACCTGTCTGAAGGCGAGTACCTTAACATATGAGGTGAGAACAGCTTCTGCATTTAGCTTGACAGCATTTTCAGTACATCAGTTATGTGCATATCCAAGTCCTTGTTGGAGGAGCTTCAATACCTGTGGATGAGTGGATAACAGTACTAAGTTTGCAATTATCAGCAAACTGCAACTGGGCACTGCAGGTTACAGTTATAAGCAAACTTTGCCAACTACACTTATGAGGCACTGGCTTGGATGTCAGCAAAATAAATGCCAAACAGGAGAGGGTCTAGCACTAATCCTCGAGCCATCACACTAGTTACAACTTTGAATTCAGAGGGAACCAGCAACTTTTGTTGGCTTGCCAATTTGCAATCCAGTGGACAATGCAAGGGGGTTTATATAAACTTTGTCTAACTTTTCAATAATACCGACATGGGGGATAGTATAAAAAAACCTTGGCCTCGTCAACATAAGCAGTGTGCATGGAATGACCTTTGTCCCAACCTTTTCAAACAAACTTGTTAGGTTCAGGATCTAGGAATTGCACTTCACAAAAAAATAAACAGTCTGGTCTAAATCAAGTCAGTTGCTTGTCTGCATAAATGAGTATGCTGTGATGCATTTCATGATTTTGCACACAAGGATGGTGAAGTTGATGGGCTTACAATTATGTGGGCCTTTAGAAAGGACCACCTATATGTGGGGAAGTAACAGCAGCTATTCTCTACACATCAGGCATAACCCCTGTGGATACAATGCAGCTGAACAGTTTAGGTAGATACTCTGGGGACATGGTCTAATTTGTAGTGTTTGGTGAAGGTATGAATTGTGGACCAGGTGGCTGCTTCCAGAATGGATGCTGTGGCCAGCCCTTTCAGGAAGGCTTTGGAAGTAGCCATGCCTCTGGCAGAGTGAGCTCTCACCCCCCCTGGGGTAAGTGCTTGCCATGGTATGGGTTAGCAGAAGGAAATGGATTTTCTAATCCAACAAGAAATTGTTTGAAGACTGCCTTGCCCAGAGCCCTGGTGTGGAAGGAAACAAATAGTTGGTTAGATTTTCTGAAGGACTTAGTTTTGTCTAGGTAGAATCTAAGTTGTCTGTGTACATCCAGGGAGTGGAGAATCCTCTCACTACCGTTAGTCAGAGAGGGGAAGAAGGTAGGTTGAATGGACTGGTTTAAGGACAGTTCCTTGACCACTTTAGGCATGAAGAAGGGTTAGTGCGTAGGGTCACCCTATCCTTGTGGAATGTGGTGTGTGGGGGGGGCAGGCCATGAGGGTCTGTAACTCTGACACTCTCCTAGCAGAAGTTATGGCCACCAGCAGGAGAGTCTTCCATGTACACATTTGGAGCGTAGCAGTGCTAGCTGGCTCAAATCGGGCCAGTGTTAGTTTTTCCGGAACAAAGTTTAGGTTCCAGGGTAGTGGGATTGGTTTTCTAGGTGGTCTAATGTGTAAGACCCCTCTCAGGAAAGATTTACATCCAGCCTGGATAGCAAAGGGGGATCTAGAGGTACGCAAGCTGAAATGGCTGAAAGGTGGACTTTCACTGAAGAGTAGGAAAGGCCATCCTTAAGGAGTTAACACACACAGGCAAGGACTAGGGATGGGTCTGCCTGGCTGGGTTCCCTGTCCTTATTTTGACACCATTTGGAGAATCGCTCCCATTTTGAAAATATGATTTCCTAGTATCAGGTTTCTTGGCCTCTCTCAGGACTGTAAGCACGTCCGCTGAGTAGTGGTGTCTGAAAGGGATCAGAAGTTTATCACCCAGAGTGTTAGGCCTAACATCTGTTGGTTGTGAGGGTGAATTAGAGTTCCCTTTTGTTGTGTGAGTAGGTCCACCTTGTGGTGACTGCCCTTGGGCTAATGAGAAGTAGGGGGAACCAGTGTTACCTTGGCCAGTAGGGAGTCACCAGCAAGATTTTTGGTTTGTCCTTACTGATTGTCAATAGGACCTTTGGATTAGTGGGAAGGGTGGAAAAGCGTATAGAAACAGTCCCTTCCATGGAATGCTGAAAGCATCCATCCTCCAAAGCATCCATCCTCCAAGGCAAGTGAACAGTGATTCTTGGTGCAGAGTTTGTTCAATTGTCTACTCTGGGGGGAGGCAAACAGATCCACTTGAGGTGTGCCGCACGGGTGAACAATGTCTAGAAAGGTCTCCCTGTTCAACATCCAATCGTGTTGTAGGGAGGATGTACTGCTGAGAATATCCCCTTGTTTGTTTTCCTCAGAAAGGATTATGAGGTCTGCAGGGTCAGGTTGTGCCTGGAGGCGAGGTCCCAAATTTGTATAGTTATCCTGTATAGGAGGTAAGCTCTGGTCCCCCTTGTTTGTTAAGATACCACATTACTTTGGTACTGTCTGTGAATATTTGAAGGGGGCCCGGTTGGAGAACAGGAAGAAAAGCCTCCAGGGCCAGAACTACTGCAATCATTTCCCTTACATTGATGTACTTCTTTTGAAGGGTAGGATTCCATGCCTCCTGTACCCTGAAACATTTGAAGATGGCCCACCACCCTAGGTCTGATGCATCTGTATGCACAAGTTGGGTTGGGGGAGGGGATCTGAAGTGGTTGTCCTGGGATGTAAAGGATTTGTTGAATCTACCACCTTAGTCCTGTTTTGAGGCAGGGCAGAAATGGAATTTGTTGCTCTAGGGAGTGTTGGTGCTGTGACCACATGTTTTTCAGATACCACTGGAACTTTTGCATGCGCATTCTTGTTAAGGGAAGCATAGGGATGGTGGCTGTCATCAGCCCCACGAGTGGCAGGAATTGTCTTGCAGATATCTGAAGAGCTAGTAAAAGGTTTTGGAAATGACCTGAGAGAGACAGGACTTTGTCCTGGGGAAGGAAAGCCCACATCAGGTCTGTCTTGATCCTGCAGCCCAGAAAGATTTTGTCTTGTTGAGGGAATAAGGAGGATTTGTTTAAGTTGAGGGTGAAGCCCAGCTTTTGTAGAAGGGAGGTGGTGAACCTGAGATGATTTTGGAAGAGGCCTTCTGTTTCTGCAAGAAGGAGAATGTGGTCAAGGTAAGGATATATTTGGACACCTTTGGTCCTGCACTAAGCAATGGCTGGGGCTAGGCATTTTGTGTGAATACCCTGGGTGCAACAAACAAACCAAAGGGCAAGGCTGTAAAGTGAAAATGAAAGCAGGGTCCAGTAAAATGTAAGAATTTTCTGTTGGAGAGTTTTATGGGAATATGGAGATAAGCCTCCTTTAGATTTAGAGTGGCCATTTAGGCTTGGAATGGGAGTAAAGGGAGAAAAGTTTGAAGGGATACTGTCCTAAATGATGGTACTTTTAGGAATCTGTTTAGGAAGGAGAAATCTAGTATTGGTCTCCAAGCATACCTCTCAACCTGGAATCATCAAAAATCTGGACAAGGCCCATGAAAAATAGGTACAAATCTGTATGCTGATTAACATCGAATTTGCATACATAATTGTGTAACCGCACCCACTCCAATGGAAATGTGGGATACCAACTTTCAAAAGCAAACTGAAGAACAGACTACCAAAATATGTCACGAGTCCCCCTGCAGCCATTCCAATGTCCCATTACCTAGCAATGTTTTCCCATTTACCATAAACACTGTGTGCATAGCTTACTGCTTTACTTCTACAATGATTTGTATTTTATTTATACATTTTGCAGCAAAACAATGCACAAACACTAACAGACATCTCCTAAACAAAGCAATGCTATCTCACAATGAAAATAGACTTGGCATTAAAGTTTCTCTGTCCTTGAAACTCACATTCATTGAAATAGCATTGAAACCCACACACCACATCCAAAGAAAATGCATCTGGCCAGTGGTGGATAAATATTACCTTTGGGCTGTTTTCAAATCATTGGCCCCTTGCACACAAAACAAGAAACATACATATGTTCTTTTCTTTGATGCACCTTCCTGACTTTATTCCTTGTATAATACAGCTGGCCCTACACAAAAATAAGCTTTAAATTACTTTATGACTTGTTTTTCCAACAAAGCACAATTCCACACAGCTTTTCACTCACATAGGCACTTCAATCCTTCCCTAATCCTCAGCAACTCACTGAACAGGCATTGGCCGTCTACCCTCAGACCATTCCACCTATCTTACCATCTCTGTTAACTGTCTCTTCAAAATCACATTCTAAAACTCATACAGAAAGGAAGCATCATGAATCTAGTGTTTGTTAAACAGATTTAAAACAAGTCTGTGGTCTATTCTGCATTTTTCATGAGAAACATTCATTGCAGCAAGCTAACTTAGTTCAGTAAACCATTTTTTGTGTGATCTTATCATGAAGTTTGTTGTTTGCATGTTTTAATTTGTTGGGACTTCCTGTTGCACATCCCATATCCTTCTGCATTCACAGACAGTGATTATGGCATCATATGCCAACCACAGACGTATCTGGATGGTGGAGTTGCCATTTTTGAAATACACTAATTGTTTATAGCTCTTAGCAACTGTCTGCAGTACATTTATAATATAACATTTCTGGGTTACTTAGTTCTTGCATTTTACAGCTGTTATTTTTGTACTGCATGGCAAACTTATGTAAATTAAATGATTAAAATACTGTTTATTCAAAGCTGCTAACCTCTGCGACCTTCCTGTACCACAGACACACACACACACACACACACACACACACGTTTTTTCCTGTTATATATTGGAGCCTTTCTTGTTGTATTATGGTCCGGTGAGCCCTTGCTCCCTAGTACTTGTTTATTACCTTGAGGACTTATAATTGGAGGATCTCACTCAGCATCAACAATATACAATACAGGCAGTCTTCAGGTCTCTGGAAATGACATATTTCTGCCCTGCAAGCCATCTACTACTTGTATTGGCATTTATATATAATTAAGCTATTTTTCTTGTCTGTATTCATATTGACCTCTAGTTGGGGTGCTTACAAGAGCTTTTGTTACAAGCTTCCTAAATAGTAAAACCTCATTTCCTCTTTCTTAAATATTTTTGATATTTATTATTCAGGACACTAGTTGGTCCTAGCAATGAGAAGTATATTTACTTGGGCTATTTATATAATAAGAAGTTATGTACCTACCATAACGTTCCATGTTAGTTGTCTTCTTCTCGCCTTCTTTCTTGATGGTTGGGTTCGGACTCTGCCATCTTCAAAAGCTCGAGAGCTGCTTACTGGCTCGAGGCCCTCCCTATATCCCATGATGCCTGGCATTAGATACCCAGATCTTGTTTGGTAACCTAACTACAGACATACCAATTATAATAATACAGTAAAATGTAGCAGGATGCAGGAACCTACTGGAGAGACTGACAGAAGTAATAGCCAGAGAAGACTCAGCCAGTGATAAACCTAAGGAACTCTTCTCGGTCTACTAGGATAGGGGGATGGAGGGTGGGACGCAAGAAAGAAGGCGAGAAGACCACTAACATGGAACGTTATGGTAGGTACACAACTTCTTAATGTTAAGTTGTCTATCTCGCCTTCATTCTTGCTGGTTGGGACAGCGTCCCTAGCACCTCAATCCTGGGTGGCTCATCGGAACAGACTCTTCAGAACAGTGGAACCAAAATCAGCTCTGCTTCTGGAAGCCACATCCAGCTTATAATGTGAAATGAAGGTATGTGGATTAGCCCATGTAGCTGCCGCACAAATGGTTTCCATTGGCAATCTGGCCTGAAAAGCCACAGAAGTAGCTAGAGCTCTGGTGGAGTGACCTTTGGGTTTAGCAGGAAGCTCTTTATTTCTTAACTGATATATAAAATTAATAGTAGAAGTCAACCACCTAGATAAGGTGACTTTTGACACCGGCAAGCCTAGTTTTCCCTCAGCGTAGGACAGGAACAACTGGTCTGATTTTCTGATTTGATTGGTTCTATTCAGGTAAAAGCGTAATCGTCTATGAACGGTCAACTGATGTAACTTGTATTCTGCCTTGTTGGAATAATTTGGAAACAACACAGGTAGTTCAATGGACTGATTCAAATTATAATCAGAAGTAACCTTTGGAAGAAAGGAAGGTTTAGTCCAAAGAGAAAGTCTATTAGTGTGAAAAACTAGGTAAAGAGGATGAACACAAAGAGCCTGAAGTTCAGAAACTCTTCTGGCCGACGTAACTGCAACCAGAAGAAGGGTTTTCCAAGAAAGAAACTTCAAGGAACAAGAAGCTGCCGGTTCAAAGGGGGGTAGTATCAGGGAAGCTAAAATCAAATTCAGATCCCACAGAGGTGGGGGATCTCTTACTGGGGGCCTGAGTAGAGTGGTCCCTTTAAGAAAGGCTTTACAAAGCTTATGGGACACGATGCTTGAATCAGATAGGCCCATATGAAAGTTTGAAATTGCAGCTAGCTGAACTCTAATCGTGGCAGAAGAGGATCCAGTTTGAAAAAGTTCTGCAAGAAATTCTAAAATATAGTGCACAGGGGCTGAAAAGGGATCTATATTCCTGGTCTCTGCCCATAAGGAAAAACGTTTCCACTTACTCGCATAAGTTTTTCTAGTGGTCGATTTATGCGAGGGATAAGATGATTTCACGCACCGAGTGGGAGATGTTGGGAATCCTGGCTAAGGAGGGAAGTGGAGAAACCAAGCAGTGAGCTGGAGAGATTGAAGAGATTGGTGCAGCCCGCCCGACTGATGGATCAGGTCGTCTGGAATTGGGTCCAGGGTTGCTCCAGAAGGTGATGATGCAGGAAGGGGAACCAAATTTGTCGAGGCCAGTAAGGTGCAATGAGGATCATCTTGCATCCCAATGTGGTAGCTTTCTGAATTAGTTTGGGAATCAGGGGAAACGGAGGGAATGCATAAAGTCGTCCCTGAGGCCAATCGTGAACTACAGCGCCTCTGTGAAAGTGTCCGGGAAGAGGGATGAGAGAGAAGAAATTGTTGCACTTGCTGTTGAAGGGGGTGGCAAAAAGGTCGCAGCAAGGCTGACCCCATTTGTGCAAGATTTTGTCTGCCACAGTCTGACTGACAGACCACTCATGAGGCATGAGAATTGCTCTGCTCAGCCTGTCTGCTATAATGCTGGACTTCCCAGGGATGTGCGCTGCTATCAGAAACCGTTGGGAAGAGATTGCCCACTGCCAAAATCTGAGTGCTTCTCAACATAAGGGGTATGACTTGATTCCGCCCTGCTTGTTGATGTACCATACCACTGACATATTGTCTGTTTGAATTGCAATGGTCCTGGTGGGAAGAGAGCTCTGAAGAACTTGCAATGCTAAAAGCACGGCTCTAATCTCCAAGACATTGATATGCAGATGGTACATGTGAGGCTGCCAGGTGCCTTGGACTGTTCTGCCCTGAAAATGCCCCCCCCCCCACCCGATCAGGGAGGTGTCCGTGGTCACCATAGCTACTGGAGGAGGAAGAACGAATAGTCGGCCCTGGTGTAATGATGGGAAAACCATCCACCAAACAAGTTGGTTTTTGATGACTGTGTGATCATTATGTGAGACATTGGGAGTTGCTGGAAGGACCATTGTGTGAACAGCATCCACTGAAGAATTCTCAAGTGAAAACGTGCAAGGGGGACTAGTATTACAGCCGCTGCCATGAGACCCAATGTTTTTAGGATGAATCTGGCCTGAATCTTTTTGCATCTTAATAAGACCTGCACATGTCATCAAATGGCTAACACTCTGTCTACTGGGAGAGTCGCTGACATGTCCTTTGTGTTTTTTTGCACCTATAAAGGTGATAGATTGACAAGGCGACAATGCAGACTTTTCGAAATTTATTGTGATGCCTACAGTGGAGCACATTTGGATGGTGTAGTTTCTGGCTCGCAACAGGTGATGCCTGGTGTTTGCAGTAGAGAGCCAGTCATCTAAATATGGAAACACCTGGAATCCTTGCCGTCTCTACTGCCAAACATTTGGTGAACACCCTGGGGGCTGTGGTGAGACCAAAGGGCAGAGCTCTGAACTGATAATGACTGGCTCCCAGCCGGAAGCGGAAGAATCTTCTGGAGCGTCTGTGCATTTTGATATGGTAGTACGCATCCTGAAGATCTATGGAGCACATCCAATTGTCCTGACCCAGGAAGGGTAAAAATGGACTGTAGCGTGACCATCCGGAACTTCGTTATTTGAACAGACCTGCTTAGCCTGCTGAGATCCAGAATGGGTCTCCAGTCCCCTGTCTTTTTTGGTACCAAAAGAACCTTGAGTAAATTCCAGATCCTTGGTCTGCTGGGACTGACTGGATGGCTCTTTTTCTTAGCAGATTTGAAATTTCTTGAACTGCTTGATCCCTTAGATTGGGTGGAACATCTGGAAGGGATTTGTTGGAAAAGAGTGGAGTGCGAAAGATGGGGATTTTGTAGCCTTCGGATATGATAGAAAGTACCCATTTGTCTTGTGTTATACTTTGCCAGGCTTTTGGGTACAGCGATAATCTTCCCCCGACTGCCTCCGAAGGTGGACAGTCGGGCAGCAATTCAGGGATGCTGGAAGGGCTTGTCAGAGAAGGATTCTCTTTGGCCCCGATTTTGCAGACCCCCTCTGCCCCTAGGGTGGCGTCTATTGTTCCCTCCTCTGCCCCTGGAGGGGAACTCGCCATGTGTGTCAGGCACGGCTCCCTGGGATTTCCGGAACCACATCTTCCCACTCTTCTGACCTTTGGGATACGGTCTTGAAGGAGTGGAAAAACTGACTCCAACGGCAGAGAGAGCCTTGCCTTCCTGCTCACACCTGGTAAGGGTATCCTTCACCTGTGGTCCAAACAGAGCAGAACCATCAAAGGGGGTGTTGGTGAAAGATGCCCTGAAGGGTTCCGCAAAGTTGCATAACCGCATCCAAGCGTGTTTCCTCAAAGCCACACCTGTGCCTGCGGCCCTACTCGCTCCATCGGCTGCATAAGAGATGAGCCGCATAGAGGAGTTTACTACAGATTTTAGAGTCGCCAGCTGGGAGGCAATCTTAGCCTGAGCCCCCGCAGCTGATGGATCTTGAAGGGTATCTCCTAGCTGTTTAATGAGATCCCTTTTAAGGTGGGTAAAATAGCACAAATAGTTCAGAGACCTCATGGAAAATGTCGCAGAGGAAAACATCCGCTTCCCATATCTGTCCATCATCCTAGATTCCTTATTAGGGGGATGTACAGCCAACTCCATTTTAGTGGCCGCTGCTACCACCATGGCATCAACGGGAACACCCTTGGTCAGAAATTGCTTATCTTGAGGGGCAGTGATGAATTCTGTGGGCCTGCCGGGAGTTGGTTCCATTGTCTGGAGGTGACCATGCCTTTCGAGCCACCACTGACATCAGTGGATTGAAAGGCGGAGACACCCAGGAGGTGGAGGGTCGGGAACCAAACGCGTCCAAGAATACAGACATCCTCGGAAGGGTTAAGGGTAGTCCAGTTCCCCCTCTGCCTAAGGATTTCAAGGATGTCTGAAAAGGAGACTTCCTCAGAGGGGGATCTCGGGGACCCTTATGTGTCCTCCAAGTAGGTATCTGAAGTGACAGACTCCGGGGAGTCAACATGCTTCCACTTGCATTTCCTCTTTCGAGGGGGCTCCTCTGAATGAACGGGGGAGGCCTTGGAAGAGGAAGATATACCCAATGGGGTGCCCTGGAGCGCTTGTTCCCCACGCTTGGGGTCTGGAGGAGGGGCAGAGACAGGAGCAGGCACCATGGGCGAGAGGAGCCGATGAGGCTGACCGTGAGGCTGACTCAGATGCCAGCACACTCATGACCTCGAAGGCACCCCCTTCCCAATACCGGAGAAGGCTCCAGCTCCGAAGAGACCGGAATCCTTCCCGGCACCGAGAGAGAAGGCTCCGAAGCCGATGTAGGAGCCAAACTCACATGCGCCGAAGCTCCGAGAGGGAGAACAGGGTCGGACAAGGGTCTGATGCCACTCGCCCCCTCGGAGCCGGCGAGGGAGTCCCGGCGCCCAGATCCCTCCAAGGACAGCACCATGGAAGAGATCGGAGCAGACGATGGAACCGAAAGGGGAGGTATCGGTGCCGTCGGACCCACAGTTCCAACCACAGCATGCCCCAGCTCCGAACTCAAGGGATGAGTCGAAACAGGAACTATTGCAGAAACAGGTAGAGCCGAACCCTGATGAGAGGGGCTGGACAGCATTTTTGCCAGGGCCTGCGACTTTAAAAGCCTGCTCACCACTCTCTCCAAATCATGGTCAGATAGCCTAGATGACCGAGAAGAGTGGGATTGATGGCTCCGCTCAGATTGCAATAAGGGTGACCCTGGAGCAGAGTGTATCGACTCCAAGGATGGTGACCTGGAGCGTTTTCGACTCCCTGACTGTTCCGACGGAAGAGTCGGGCCCGACTGTGAGATGGGTACTTTGGCTCCAGTTGGAGCGGAAGTTGACGTAGAGATAGGTACTTTGGTTCCAGCCGGAAACAAAGTTGAAGCAGAAGCCATACCAGGCGACGGCTCCGAGCTGGGAGCCGACGGCTTCGATGGCCTACAAGGTTTCACTGACACTCTTGGCCAGTGATCCTCCAGGTTTAAGCAAACCCCTAAGGATAAGCTGATTCCTAGGCTCCTGCAGGACTCATGGACTAAAGGTGTGACACACCGAACAAGAGTCCTGCAGGTGTAGGGAGCCCAAGCAGTAGACACAAGAAGTGTGACCATCTGTCAGAGACATTTTCTGACAGCATGAGTCACACTTCTTGAATCCCGACACTTTTGTGTCTTTAGACATTCCTGTAAAGGAAAATCAAATACAAAGAACAAGTAGAATGGAAAGTAGGTAACTGGAAAAAAAAAACACACACAATCCACCCAAGTTACCACACCTTAACAGCACACACACACACTATATAAGACCTACAAACTACCACAATTTCTAATGAAACTTTTGTCTACCTTAAAAAGAAAACAATGATAAGCCTCTAACTAAAACGACTTACTTAAAAAAGGCAAACGGGAGTGGGGGAGGGAGAGGAAAAACTCTAAGGAGAAAAGTTTTTGAGGGGAATAATAACTACCATAGAACCTACAGCTATGCTATGACAATAAGTAATATCTAATACAGTACAAAAAGTCCTAAATATTATGAACAAAGTGAAAAAATACGACCTGAGCCAGTAAACGCAACCTCGAAGCAGAAGTGGCAAACGAGATCTGGGTATCTAGCGCCAGGCATCATGGGATATGGGGGGGCCTCGAGCCAGTAAGCAGCTCTCGAGCTTTTGAAGATGGCAGAGTCGGAGCAGAGGATCAGCTCCAAACCCAACCAGCAAGAATGAAGGCGAGATAGACAACTTAACATTCCATTTTAAATTTAAAATTTCATTCGACAACTTTCAATATTTTTTACTTGGTGTTTTCCGACCTTCTGGTCCCACAAAACAGTCTAACATTAATTCAGTTTAAGTACATATATGTGGCTATCTGCTAAGCTCAAGGTGCAGCCTTGAGCACTGACCTCTGTGCCTTACCCAAACATATACCTCCTTCTACAGAGCTACTAACTTTACCACTAACACAAACAACAAGCACACAAACCACCAGTCACCCCCCCCCCAACAGACACACACACACACACACACACACACACACACCAAACCTGCTTGCCAAAAAATGTGGGATGCGGCTGCTATAAAACAGTCCTGCTCCCTGAAATAAATCCACTCCTGCTTGTTGCTCGCTTTTGCGGCTGCTATATCCAACTCCAAAATGGTCCCGCTCACTGAAATAAATCCACGGCTGCTATATAACAGTCCTGCAGCTGCTCGCTGAAATAAATCCACTCCTGCTTGTTGCTCGCTCTTGCGGCTGCTATATCCAAATCCAAAAAGGTCCGATAAATGCATAATACATGTTGCTGCTCTTGGCTGCTGCTAATATGATCCAAATGTTTCCCGCTTGCCAGAAATGATGACGTGAGATCAATTCCGACTGGCTGATAGCCCTAATGGAGCCGACATCATCATGCACATAATGACGTCAGCTCTGACAGCGAGAACTTTGAAAAAATTAATAAAACAAAGAAAAAAAATCGGAAATGAAGGAGTGCCATTTGGGAATCGTGGCACCCCCTCATTTGGACCACAAAACTCAGTAAAAACTGAGTAAATCGGTATGGTTGAGAGGTCCGTCTCCAAGGCCCATCTTTTTTTGGGGACCAGAAAGAGTCTCGACTAAAAACCTTTTCCTTCCTGCCTGGGAGGGGCAGGTTCTACTGTTCCTAATCTTAAGAAGTCTAGTAGAATGTGAGGAAAGGGGTGAATTTGATTTTGGGGGGGAAGGGGGTGGCCTTGGGATGGGTTTTTCCTTCCAAGAAAGAAGTAACCAGTTTGGATGGTTGTCAGTACCCATTAGCCTGATGTGATGGTTTTTCAAAAGGGGAGGCAGTGGGGGAGGTGGGCTGACAAAGGTGGATGTGCAAGGCAGTCATGCATTGTTGGGTGCACTTCTATCCTGAAAAGGGTGTCATGGAGTAGGTTGTGAGGTAACTGGTCTGGATTAGGTTTGCCTCCTGGTTCCTCTCTTGTGCCTGGTAGAGGAGGGGGGTGCCAGAGGAAGTTCTCCTGACAAAAGTAGTCTTTGCAGGATAATTCCGGTAGTACTTAGGAACAGGAGACACAAGCAAATGTTTGATGTCTTGCAGCTCCTTACTTTTCTCCAGCAGGTTTTTTAAAAAGTTCTGCAGATTGTTTTCCAAACAAGAGGTTATGGTCTAATGGGGCGTCCATAATTTTAGATTTGAAATCCTCTGGGAGAGGTTAGAGGCGAAGTCAAGAGTAACTGCAGAGAACTGAAGCAGAAGCTGCAGACATAGCAGAGGCCTCTGCGGCATCATTAAGTACAGTTGTGTACACTTACCATAAATGTAGATGTTCGAGTGTATTCACTGTTGCAGTCATTACATTTGGGTAATCTCCTGGCAGGTTGCCCTCAGTCAGCCTGATTAACAAAGTCTTGGGTCCTGCGTCGGTTGCTGTCCCTTCTTCCATGACATCAGGGGTAAGAACATGCATCCGACACCATTACATCACTATTTCTTGCCCCAGATGTCAGGTACTCCCCTAATAGGGAGCAAATAAAATTTAAAAACACAAATATACCTCCAACCCAAAGCAAATACACCAAAAAGGCTTTTAAGCATAGTAAAAGAAAGAAAAGGTATAGCCAAAGAAAAATAGGGGGCTGGAGGGAGGGTAACCAGGACTGCAACAGTGAATACTCTCGAACACTTACATTTATGGCAAGTGTATACAGCTGTACTATGTTCTTCCTGTTTCACTGTTGCAGTCATTACATTTGGATAGATACCCAAAGCTATGGTTGGGAGGAGGAGTTTATACAGCATTAGGACCAGCTATAAGGCCCTGCAAGACAGCAGTGGCAAAACAATCTCTGGATTTAGAGAAAATTGGTAAATGATAATGCTTGGTAAAAGTATGTACAGAACTCCAGGTAGCAGCTTCTAGAATATCCCTGGTAGGAACACCTCTGAGAAAGGCTGCCAAAGTAGATGCAGCCCTGGTGGAGTGAGATCTGATCCCCTGGGGGATAGGTTTTCCATGGTGCTTATAGCAGAAATGAATGCAATGACTTATCCGTTTAGAAATGGTTTGTTTTGAAATAGCCTTCCCCTCTGCCCCTGCAGCAAATGCTACCAGCAATTGTTCAGATTTTCTTCGAGATTTAGTCCTGTCCAAGTAGAATCTAAGTTGTCAGTGCACATCCAAGGAATGCAGAATCCGTTCTCCTTTGTTCTGTGGATTGGGAAAGAAGTTTGGCAAATGAATGGACTGATTAAGAGCCACACTGGAAACCACCTTGGGCATGAAGGATGGATTTGTCCTCAGAGATACCTCTCCGCATGAAAGATGATGAAAGGCTCCACTGCCATAAGGGCCGGTAATTCACATATCCTTCTAGCTGAAGTGACTACTAAAAGGAAAGCTGTTTTCCAAGAAAGAAATTTTAAGTCTGCAGTAGCAGCTGGCTCGAAAAGAGGTAGAGTGAGCTTCTCCAAAACAATGTTAAGGTCCCAGGCAGGGGTAGGAGCTCTCCTGGGTGGCCTCAAGTTTTTTGCCCCTCTGAGATGCTGCTCGAGCAGGGGATGAGAGAAGAGGGGTGGTTCTGTGTTATAGTGAGCTGAAATAGCTGAAGTGTGGATTTTAATAGAGGAAAAAGACAGGCCCTTTGTGAAGCATCTCAGTTAAGTATTGCAAAATCTGAGAAACTGGGCGCTGCTGTGCTCATCCCTTTAATGTTGGGAGGGTGGCCTAATGGTTAAGGTGTTTGCCTTACAAACACAAGGTGCACAGTTTGAGTCTCACAAGGGATAACTGGCTAGGCTTAAAATGGCTCGCAAGGGCAGTTAGCTTAGTACTAATCAATGAACCTATGAACCTATAAAGATTGGTTCCAGGCACAGAATCTTTTCCATTTGTCAGCATAAGATTTTCTAGTACTAGGTCTTCTCGCCTCCAAGATGACATCCATTCACAGGTTTGCTGAGGGATAAGGGTGAAATTAAGTGATTAGCCAGGCTGCAAGGTTCAATGTTGGAAGCTGAGGGTGCATAATTTGGCTATCCTGTTAAGACAACAAGGAAGGGGTCTGAGGCAGATGCCATGGAGATTTTGGCGACACTGCGCAGGAGAGGGTACCAGTGTTGGCATGTCCAGTCTGGAGCAATCAAAATCATTCTTGGTTTGTCCTGTTTGACTTTTAGCAGAACTTTGGAGAGCAGAGGCAGAGGAGGAAAGGCATAGACTGACAGGTTTTTCCAACTGAAGGACAGAACATCCACTTTCCAGGCTTCTTTGTGGTGAGTCATTGTGCAAAACTTGTCCAACTGGTAGTTTTGAAAGGAGGCAAATAGATGCATGCCTGGGCTCCCCCATTTGCTTGTCAACATGTTGAAAAATCCGTGGTTCCAGTTTCCACTCAAGTGGGTCCATGAGATTTCTGCTTAGTCCGTCTGCCAGTGTATTCAATTTTCCTGGCAGGAATTGAGCTTGTAGGTGTACTTGGTAGCTCAAGGCTGTGTTCCACAATGCCATGGTTAGTCTGCAGAGGGGGTAAGAATGTCTACCCCCCTGCTTGTTTATGTACCACATAACCGTGGTGTTGTCTGTCTTTACTATTAGTTGTCCTGGAAGAATGTAGTCCTTCAAGGCTGTCAGAGCATTCTGTACAGCTAACATTTCTTTTTGATCGATATGTAGGTGCATTTAATCTGGGATCGATTTGACCTGAATTCACTTTCCTGCCAGGTGAGCCTCCCATGCATACTCTGATGCATCTGTAGTTAGGGTTTGGGCGGCAGGGGCTAGTGTGAATGGCAGTCCCTTGTTTTGGTGGCAACCCTCTGCCCACCATAGGAATTTCAGGCGTAGGCAAGGTATGATAGGAATCATTGTTTCTAGGCTGTGACAATGTTGACTCCATAGACTTTTTAAGTACCACTGTAGTTTCCTCATATGCAGTCTTGCATATGGAATTAGAAGAATGCAGGAGGCCATGTATCCCAAGGCTTGCAGTATTTGTCTTGCAGATAGCAGGGTTTTTGTGGCCACCTGTTTGAAGTAAGTTACCAAATAAATTTGCTTCTCTGGCATGAGGAAAGCCATCTGGGCAGTTGCATTCAAGTTTGCAACCAGGAACGTAATCTGTTGATAGGGTACTAGTTGTGATTTCTTTTCGTTTATGGTGTACCCCAGACAAGTTAGAATCCTTTTTTACAAACGCCAGATGATTTAGAAGTATGTCCTGGTTTTCTGCCTGAATTAGACAATCGTCCAGGTATGGATATATTTGAATATTTCTTAGCCTGCAAAATGCAATAACTGGAGCCAGGCACTTTGTGAATACCCTGGGTGCAGTAGACAAGCCAAAGGGCAGTGCAGAGAACTGATATTGCAAGTAGCCTGCTTTGAAGCGTAGGTATCTTCAGCAAGATTCCCCGATAGGGATGTGCAGGTATGCTTCTTTTAAATCTAAAAGTTGCCAACCAGGCATCTTTGCCTAGCATAGGAAGTAAATGGTGAAAAGTCAGCATCTTGAATTTTGGAATGTCCAGAAAGGCGTTTAGAGTAGACAGGTCTAGAATTGGACGCCATGATTTGTCTTTTCTGGGTGCCAGAAAAAGCCTGGAATAGAAACCTTGTCCCTTTTCCTCTTCTGGTACTGGTTGAATAGCCCCCATGTTTAACAAGGAAAGTACTTGTCTTTGAGCCTCTTACCCACTGATTTGGGGGCAGGTCTGGCCACCCGTTTGGTGTTGGCAATGTGTGGAAGTGAAATCTGTATCCCTGGGACACTATATTTAAAACCCATTTGTCCTGGGTTATGAGCTCCCAGTTCTTTGCATGAAGAGTAATCACCCTAATGGCGTCTTGGTCGGTCGTCCAACTGTTTCTGGTTCCTCCTCGACATCGGTAAGGAGTTGTCTCCGAGAATGCACAGGCACTTACTTCTGAAGCAGCTTCCTCGGTGGGAGCTGAAGTAGATGGTTCAATTGGACATCCCTCAACCCCTAGATCGAAAGCTGGCGGGACATCCAATGGCAGAGAGGCAACAAAGGTAGGCCTGGAAACTTTGGCCTTTTTCCGTGGTGGTTCAGTCGGAACTGCCAATTTGGGATCAATCCTGAGCACAAGTTTTTTGAGTCATTGGCTCTCTAGTTTTTTGAGTCGTCGGTTCTCTAAATAGAAGTTGAGGGTGGCCAGAAGGCTACGAAGGGTCTTCAGAACAAAAGACTGACAAATGGAACAAGCAATATGGTCGTGTTCCTTCCCTAAACAAAAGACGCAACGGTCGTGCGTATCTTTATGGGGTATCTGACACCCACAACAGCATTTGCCCTTCTTATCTGACATCTGCTAATAACTACAGCTAACCAAGCTGAATCAAAATAAATGGAAAATTTCCCTAACGGGGGTACTTTGCTTTTTAGAAGTCTTTGAATGTAGGAGCAAAGTGATTGATGTGATGTCGTCTGCGGCTGAAAAGTTCTGAGGGTGCAGATGTCACATTTAAAGTCCCTAGTTTATGGCCCTACATGTGAAGTTAGCACAAAATTCTTCTCGCAAGTACGCCAGGTCCAAATGGCCTAACAAAGGCACAAGTATTCAAATCAAATGGCCAGCACCAAAGTGTATAAAGCACACAGCCTACATGTGATGTCCGACGCACCTACAGCAACCAGGCTTAATTTTTTTGGATAGGAGCCGATGTTCGGGTCGCCTGAGGTGGGGAATCCCACACTAGGAATGATGCAACATAGGAACAGAAGGACATATACATTTTCAGGGCTAGCGGGGACAACACTGCAGGCTGGTGAGGTAAAATTACCATAAATTTGTTTGCTACAACACTGGGTACATCGGGATCAAAATGTGTGATATTACGGACGAGCTCAGTGTAGTATAACACATCACTCTTGATTTTCTTAATATAACTGAAGTACAGTACAGTTGTGTACACTTACCATAAATGTAGATATTTGAGTGTATTCACTGTTGCAGTCATCATACTTGGGTTATCTCTGCCTGCAGGTAGCCCTCAGTCGGCCCGAATACCACTGACTTAGTATTTCTGTTGGTTGCTGTCGCTCCAGGACTGACGTCAGGTTGTCGGGGTATAAAAACAGGCAGCCGACGCCATTACATCAGTTTTTCTTGCCCCAAATGTGAGGAGCCCCCCAGTAGGGAGCTATGCTATGGTGGGAAAATCACCACCAGTAAAAAGTAAATACTAATACCCCTTCAAGGGGTGAGTGATATACACAGAAAGGAGAGAGAGAAAAGGGGGCTGGAGGGAGGGAAACCAGGAATGCAACAGTGAATACACTCCAACATCTACATTTATGCTAAGTGTACAACACTGTACTATGCTCTTCATGTTTCACTGTTGACGTCATCACACTTGGGTTGATTCCCAAAGCTGAAGAAAGGGTGGAGGCACTCAAAAAGAGTTTGGGCTGGCTAGTATGCCCTGCAGGACTGCAGTTGCAAAACCCGCTCTGGATTTGGAAAATACAGGCAGGTGGTAATGCTTGGTAAATGTGTGTACAGAACTCCAGGTAGCACCCTTCAGAATGTCCCTGGTAGGGACTCTGCTGAGGAATGCTGCAGAGGTAGAAGTTGCCCTAGTGGAATGTGTTCTGACCTCCTGAGGGGTTGGTTTCCCATGGTGTTTGTAGCAGAAATGGATACAGTGTGCTATCCATTTGGAAACTGTCTGTTTTGAAATGCCCTTGCCCTCTGCCCCTGGTGCAAAACTGAGTAATAACTGGTCAAATTTCTTGAAGGGCTTAGTCCAATCCAGGTAGAATCTGAGCTGTCTGTGCATGTCCAAGGAGTGCAGGATCCCTTCCCCTTTATTTTGAGGATTAGGGAAGAAGGTTGGCAAATGGATAGATTGGTTGAGAGCCACACTGGACACCACTTTAGGCATAAAGGAAGGATTACTCCTGAGGAGACCCTGTCAGCATGAAAAATAATGAAGGGTTCTACAGCTATAAGTGCTTTTAGCGCAGACACTCTTCTAGCTGAAGTGATGGCCAGAAGGGGGTAGCGTGAGCTTTTCCAGTCCAAAGTTAAGGTCCCAAGCAGGGGTGGGTGCTCTCCTTGGTGGCCTTAAGTTGTTTGCCCCTCTCAGGAACTGTTTGACGAGAGGGTGAGAGAAGAGGGGTGGGCTCAGTGTTATAATGAGGTGAGATGGCAGAGGCATGGATCTTAATGGAGGAGAAGGATAGACCTCTGTGCAGTAGATCTGCTAAGGAGTCCAGGATTAGAGGTAGGGACAGAGTTGCCTCATCTCCTTTAGATTGAATCCAGGAGCAATACCCTTTCCACTTATCAGCATAGAATTTCCTTGTACTGGGTCTTCTGGCTTCAAGAATGACGTCCAGCACCTGCTTGCTTAGGCTGGTCACTGAGGGAGAATTCAAGGAATAAGCCAGGCTGCAAAACTCAGGGTTTGCAGTTGCGGATGCAAGATCTGTCCCCCGCCGAGTGAGGAGGCTTGGGCTCTGAGGTAGGTGCAAGTGTGGCACCAATGACAGGCTGGGCAGTAGTGGGTACCCGTGCTGGCATGGCCAGTCCGGGCCAATCACAATTGTCCTTGATCTGCCCTCTTATCTTGAGCAATATTCTTGAGAGAAGGGGCAGAGGGGGAAATGCATAGATTGAGAGGTTTACCCACTGGAAGGATAGGGCATCCATTTTCCAGCACCTGCTGTGAGGTGTCCTGGTGCAGAATTTGGTGAGCTGCTGATTGTAGGGGGAAGCAAAGAGATCCACCTCTGGGGTCCTCCATTTCTGAATCATAAGGCTGAAGGTGCTGGGCACTAATTGCCACTCGTGTGGGTCTAGGAGATTTCTGCTCAAGTCGTCTGCCAGTGAGTTTTGTTTGTCTGGCAGGAATCGAGCTTGCAGATGCACCTACATGTCCAAGGCCGTGTTCCATGGGGCCATGGCTAGCCTGCAGAGTGGGTAAGAGTGGGTTCCCTCCGGCTTGTTGATGTACCACATAACTGTGGTGTTGTCTTATTAGCAGGGGTCCCGGCAAGAGTAGGGATCTGAAAGCTGTTAGAGCGTGCTGAGCAGCTAGCATCTCTTTTTGGTTGATGTGCAGATTAATTTGACTTGGGCTCCAGTGGCCCTGAATGCACTTGTCGTCCAGGTGTGCCTGCCAGGCATAGTCTGATGCATCTGTGGTTAGGGTCTGGGTGGCGTGGTGTTGAGTAAAGGGAAGTCCCTTGTTGTGGTTGCATGCTGCTGCCCACCAAAGGTGGTCTGTCCTTAGACAAGGTATGAAAGGAATGACAGTTTCCAGGTCTTGAGAATGTTGGCACCAAAGACTTAAGTACCACTGAAGTTTCCTCATATGCAGTCTGGCATATGGAATTAGTAGGATGCAAGAGGCCATGAAGCCTAGGGCCTGCAGGATTTTCCTTGCGGATAGCTGGGTGCTGGTGGCCATTTGAGTGAAGTAGCCTGTCAGATGGGCTTGCTTTTCTGGAGTAAGGAATGCCATCTGGGATGCTGTGTCCAAGCTTGCTCCCAGGAATACAATCTTTTGACTGGGGACAAGTTTTGATTTATTTTCGTTGATAGTGTACCCCAGGGAGGTTAGGTGTTTTTTTTTACAAATGTCAGGTGCTGCAACAGCATTTCCTAACTGTCTGCCTGAATCAGGCAGTAGTCCAAGTACGGGAAAATTTGAATTTTTCTCTGTCTGCAGTAGGCAATGGCTGGAGCCAGGCATTTTGTGAATACTCTGGGAGCAGTGGATAAGCCAAAGGGAAGTGCAGAGAACTGATGATGCATAGATTCTGCCCTGAAGCATAGGTATTTCCTGCACGAGTCCCAGATAGGGATGTGCAGATAGGCTTCTTTTAGGTCTAGGGTGGCTAACCAGGCATCTTTGGCCAGCATAGGAAGAAGCTGCTGAAGGGTGAGCATTGTGAATTTTGTTACCACCAGGAAGGTGTTTAGAATGGAAAGATCTAGGACTGGGCACCAAGTGCCCTCTTTTCTGGGTACCAGGAAAAGTCTGTAATAGAACCCTTGACCTATCTGTTCCGCAGGAACAGGTTGAATTGCCCTTATGGACAGCAGGGACTGAACTTGGTTTTGTGCCCCTGCCCACTGGTTTGTAGGAAGGTCTGGGAACCCTTTTGGGGTTGGCAGTGAGTAGAAGCAAAATTTGTGCCCCTGGGATACAATGTTGAGGACCCACTGGTCTTTGGTGATGGAAGTCCAGCTTTCTGCATGATGGGCAAGTTTGCCTCCTAGGGGCATGAGCAGTTGGGGCAGAGGTGGGGAGTGGAGTTGAGAAGTCATTGTGATTTTTTTCCGTAAGGGGGTGGCTTAGCACTCCCCGTTTTTGAAGTGGAGGCACTCCATTGCTTAGAACTCTGCATACCCAGAGACTGTAGTCTGGGGGGGGGGGGTCAGTTTCCCCTGGGTCTGGTTTGAGGTGGCCTTGAGGGGGATGGAAAGCACCAATGCTTCGAGGGGCAATGCCTACTGAATCTAGGAGGCTCTACTTGCAAGAAATCTTTGAACGTCTGCATAGATTTAGCTTTTTATTCCATCTTTTTAAGAAACTCTTCTGCTTCGGTGCCAAACAGACTGTCCTTGTTCAAAGGAGCATCTAGTAATTTTGATTTGACATGGTCTGGCAAGGTCCGCTCCTTAAGCCAAGCATGCCTTCTCAGTACAGAACCAGTGACTGCTGCCCTGCAAGATCCTTCTAGGGCATCAAAGCCACACTGCAAAGCATGCTTGCTGACTTGGCTTGCAGAATGCATAAGCTCTTGTAATTCTTTATTTTCTGCACAGTCGGTAAAGGTAGCTAATTTTTGCTTAAGTTCCATAATATGTTGTTGGTTCTTCAGGATGTGAAACTGGCAATTCAAAGCCCTAATGGCGAGAGTTGCAGAGGTGCATACTTTCCTACCCCATCTGTCTAAAGCTCTGGAATCCCTGCCCGAAAGGGTGGGATTCTTAGCTGTAATTGCTCTGATACCTTTAGGCCCCTGGGAGATGGCCTCTGGGTCAGCAGTAGGATTTTTGAAAAGGAATTTGTGAGAGTCAGGAACTCTGTAGTACCTGTCTTGTTTCCTAGGAGCAGGGATAAAGTATCAGGAGTTAGACTGGATTCCATATAGACATCATGCACAACATCCAGGACTGGGGGTATTGCTAAAGGCCTATGTTGTACCAAATCTAGAAATTCTCTGAGTCTCTTTTTGGACTGAAGATAGTCTTGGCATTCCCAGTGGAAATGCTCTCAAAGTATGCAAGGTTTCACCAAAAGAAAAATCATCTGCAGGAGAAGCAGACTGAATGGATTCCTATGCTTCTGAATCCTCGTAAGCAGATAAAGGCATGTCTTCATAATCAGATACCTCAGAGTCATCGGACTCAGTCTGTTAAAGCTGCTGGGGACAGGTCTCTTTCTCTTAGCAGGGGAAGGCTGGCTTCCCCTAATCAGCATAATAAGGTCTTCTGCCATTTTAAGCATTTGATGCTGTGGCAAGGAAGCAGGTGCTTGAGTTTGGGTCGTCGGTTTTTTAGACTTAGCTCATACTCTTGGTCTTAGAAACTCGGTAGTTTTAGACAGAACTGAAGATGTGAAAGAAATTGTCAGTTTGTGTCGAATATCCGTAGAGCGAAGAACTTCCTCAGAAGCCAGTGCCTGCTCAGCGGCTCCGGACCCATCAAAGCTAGAGACATCCGCAGGTTTCATAGTCGAAGATTCTTGTGGCATACTGGACTCCGAACGGGTCTCTGTAGAGGTCTGTGAATCCACTGACGCAGGCATCAGGGGCTGCGAAAGCGCTTTACTGAGTACCGGCAAACTGGCGACTAGCTTAACGGAAGCATCGTCAGCAGTTTTTGACCTGTGAGGTCCGTCTCTGTCTTTATCCTTACTTTTTTTGGAAGATTGGTAGTCGGATGGCTTACCGAAGCCATTTCAGAATACAGAGATCAAGAGCGAAAGTATTTAGCGACAATAAAGGCCCGACTACTAATAGTTCGGGCGATTAACAAGGCACAAAACCGACAGCAAGGTACGTCATTGTCTGGACCTAAACAAATGACGCAGTAAGAATGGAAATCTTGGTGTGGTATTTGCTTTCCACAGGCGAGACAATTGTTAACTTTTTCTGATATCGGTTAGAGCAAGAAAAAAGGATCCCCAACGGTGTACTTAGCTTTAGTAGACTTCAGGATGATTCAATTTGGAAATGAAAACTCCGGTAGTGGCCGACCAGCACTCGTGCAAACTGCTACTGCTTCGGGCTACTCGGCAAGAAAGACTGAAGTAATGGCATCAGCTGCCTGTTTTCATACCCCTGACGAACTGATGTCAGTCCTGGAGCAACAGCAACCAACACAGAAATATTAAGTCTCTGGTATTTGGGCCGACTGAGGGCTGCCTGCAGGCAGATAACCCAAGCGTGATGATTGGAACAGTGAAACACGAAGAACATCAGCTGTATTTTCCTTTGGTACCTGTAGTAACATTAAGTTTGGACTCTGATTTACTTTTTCTAATACTTTTCCAAGTATCCTGCTGGCATGTTTCAGTGGGATCTTGAGGTAGGGGAATGGGGATTTCTTAAAACTTTCATTATTTACCTTTTTTATACAGTTTAGTGCTAGAGAAGTTCAGAGAAGTTTATTCCTGAATCTACAATTATATTTAGGGTGAGCTGGTACAGACTTGTCTATGCAGCTGTTCAGGAGTGGCAACAACATTGAAGGTGAATGTGGCAGCCCTCTAAGATGGGTCTATTTGTGAGCGGCGTTGGGAACTGTGCACATGTCTTCTACAAAGTGAACTAGGTTTGCTCTGGAGAAGTCCCTAAAGATAGTCTCATTGGGTGGTGGTGAGGTGCTACCACTAGGTCTGACAGAGAATATGACTGACTTGTAGTATGGTAATAATTTCCATGATCTTTGGAGAACACTGATGAGGATCTGCAGATAGCAATGAAGTAAATGAAGTAATAGTTGGATTTTTTAAGGGTAATTTCGATCAACAGGAGCTCCAGGTCAGGAGTGTGGGTAATCTGACGTGAGGTGACAGTACTTCTGACGAATACAGATACTCCCCTGCAGTTAGCCAAGGGCCACAAGGCATGATGGGCACAAAACCCTGATACAGTGGGAGTGCTGTCAATGCACTGAAACCATGTCTCAGTACTTACACAGACAAAAATGTGTCTGAGTTGCTGGAAGGCCTTAAGTTCTGCACTCTTTCTATTTAGACTACTCGCACTGAGTAGTGCCACCTTGATGTCTGAATTTGTGTCCGAGATTGCTATGTAGGAATATCCAGTACAGGCAGGCTATTTAAAAAGGCACTACAGGGGATAGCAAAGGCATTAGCCAGTATGAGGAAGCTCCAATATGAAAGATGTTGGCCATTCCTGGTGAAACAGAACATCTCCCCAGCCATACCCAAAGTTCCATTCATGCAAGTTCTTCAGGTGATTTGTTCAGGAGTCTTGGCTACAAGCAGTTTGGAGGCGATTATTCAAACTGAAGACTTTTTCCAAAAGATGTGCAAGCTATCCTACAAAAAGGAGGTAAGGGTCCACCCATTTGGTCATATACCAACCTCACAGCTGTACTGTTTACCATCACCTCATTTCCTGAACTGAGAAGTGGGAATTAACTACACAGACACCTAAAGGCTGCAAAACACACACACAAAAGATCTTGCCTAATGTTCAAGCACTCTACCTTCCTTGTGATCTGGGGTAGTAGGTCCTGGCATTGTGTTGGAGGGCTTCCACTCTCTTTGGAACACAGCTTGACAAAAGTGACACAAATTAAGTGTGTTTACTGCCCAGGGGAAGGTGGGCGGGGGTAACGCACCTCATCAGAAACATACATTATGTATGTATGTACGTCACCTCCACAATTGCACAAAAAACAAAAAGGAATCAGGGTTATTGGAAACCACACCAAATGTGACTTCATATGGCAACTAGCAATCAAGAAATTCAACATCAAGGAACCACACTCAGCAGGTTGAGTCCTTGCCCAAAAGGTACTCAACAAGATGTACAAAAGCAACATGGAGAACCTAAAACATCAAGAATACCAGGATCTGCATTGGATTTTTAAGCATAGTTGCACTGCAGTTCCAGTTCCACAAAAAAGACAGATGAAGCCCTGACTACAACCTAGGTAAACTGTGTTTGATTACCAGCACTGATGCTGGAGGGAATTGGGTGGAAAGGATGAGCTTGAATGACCAATGCCACCTTACCCATCCTGGGAGGATGAAAGCAGTTAGGTTTTCTACATATACAATGTGTACTGGTACATGAAAGACGGGCTGTGGAAAAGGCTGGGCAAACTTACTCTGCTGAAGGGATAAAAATGCCACTGACTCAGGGATGTAGACAGGTGTGGGAACACAGGTCGCTTCCCAACCAAGCAGCCAACACAAGTCCACAAGCAATCTACTGAGAAAGAATTAGGTGGGAATGGCCAGCAACTAGCATCTGGCTTGCTTCCTCATAGCCTGATCTCACCTTACATGGGAATGAAGTTAAGGAACTCTCCTAGATGGAGATTAAAAAGCTGTAGGACTTTCACCCAGTCTAGAGAATCCTGACTCTCACTGCTGGAAGTAGGGGAAAAAAAAAAAAAGGGCAAGCTGAAACACCCCATACTGATGTGAGACCAACAATGTCACCCATTAAGCAGATTATCCTCATATATTCCGAATAAAATTTTGTGATCACCCATAGAAGGGATTCAAATACATACATACATTTGCACCATTTATGAACTCTTTTTTTTAACAAAGTTTGTCTTTCGGGATGGCAGAGCAGGAATCTGCCCAAGTGCATGAACTGATGGCAAATGTACCAGAATTTCACCAGAAGCACAGGCTTCTGGTATAAGCAAGACCAGAGTGCACTTGCTTTCTCCCTACAATTTATTTAATAGTATTTAACATGTCCCCTCTTTTTTTCAATGTTTAAGCCTTTTCTTAGGGCATTACTTCATAGGTTCATACGTAGGTAACCAGGCTATCGCCCCTAGGGCCTATACAAGCCTAGCCATAACGATTCCCTGGGTATTGCTTCCCACAAATATTTACTTTCCTGGACCCCTGTCTAGCAGGTCTACTGATGTGATCCCCGTGGTGAATTTCCCATCTCCCACCAAACTGTAGAGGTTCATAGGTAGGAAAATGTGTTACCACCATGCATTTCACTGCCAAGTCTTGAACCCAGAACCCTGTGCACTACAGTCAGAGCAACATACCACTATGCCAAATCAGATTTCTGTTTTTTATATTGTTAGTGAAAAAGCTTTAATACTGGGGATCCCCTGCTCAAACAAAGTATTCTTGTGTTCCACAAGGACTCAGAGGTTCACTATTCCACAAAGTAAACTTTTCTTTTTATGTGTCTTACAATGTTCACGACTAACCACGGAGTGATTCTCTGCACAAACCACATTGCTACAATTTGCTTCCCACAGGCAGACTTTCTGGTAACCTCTCACTGGTTATGGTTTTAGAGGGGCGGGGCACACTAAAGACCAAATTAACTAGTTTAAAAAAAAAAAAAAGTACAGAAAACCACATTCAATATTAACAAAGACAAGTGCCAAAACAGGGTACTTGTCACTGTCAAAACTTTGCATGGCTCAGGCAGGCAGATGTGAAAGATATAAGAAACCATTCACTCTTGCAGCAAACATTTCTTAACATGGTAAGAGTTATGCTCCCTTTACAGCTGAGATTCTGGTTGATGTTCACGATGTGTGGAATTTAACACTCTCATTCTGGTGGACATGAGTGCTTAAAGTCTTGCAGGAAATCTGATATCACCTGCAGACAATTCTCAGATATTATGAATACACTGCAGCAAAAATCCTGAGCCATTATAAGCATAGCCAAAATTAACCCAAATTTACGATAATACTGTTGATGTGTCAATACTCTAAAGAACTGTATGGTTACAATACAGGCTGACCTGATGAAAGCAGACTACAGTGAACTATACGTCCTTTGACCTGGATGTCATGCCCTTACATATAAGAAAGATTTTAATACTTCTAAAGGTTATCCACAAAAGTTAAAAACGAATGATGGGAAGGCAACTTTACAGCTACAGGTACCTCTACTTAAAGCGCTAGAATTTAAAACAAAACTATCATTATACTTCAGTGAAGATCTTCAAATATATGTGGAATCCCAAGAAGTCAAGTAATTTTCTATTGGATGGATGGTTACAGGATATTTTGTAGTGCAGCCATGCAAAGAGCTATGCTACCCACAGGACATGCTTGTATTACTTCCACTGAAGATAATTTAGGTCTGTTGAATCTGTGATACAAATTGAGGCAAAGTTAGCTTTTTCAGTATAAAATTCAAGTCTCAGTTGGGTGTCACTTTTTGTATCAATTCTTTAATGCAAAACTCCTTTAAAGTAAACTTCCAACAGAAAGAATAGCTACCACATATATAGGTTGACAGCGGTGAGAGAGACACTGACAGAGGAAAGAACAGTTGTGTTCAAAGGTTCAAAGGATAAAACCACCACCATAACAGATACAAGCATGCAAAATCTGAAGGTAATGCTACTCAATGCTAGAAGTCTAAACCTCAAAATGCACTCCCTTGAGGCACTCCTAAAAATGGAGAACATCGATATCTGTGCAGTGACTGAGACCTGGTTCAAGGCTCCAGAGAGCACCCCTGCAATACCAGGCTACAATTCTTACCACACTTTTCGGCCACAAAACCAAGACCGAAACACTAAAGGTGGAGGAGTGTCCATATTCACAGCTCCAGGCTAGTTGCCCAACACAATGCATCTGAAATTCTCCAGGTGCAACTAACACTAGGTAAGACTGCAATCCAAATTGTAGCTTGCTACAGATCCCCCACCATACCCCAGGATTCTCATTACACCTTCCTAAACATACTGGGAAATATTAAGATACAACCAAACACCATAATACTGGGTGATTTCAACTACCCTGCCATTAATTGGGAAAACTACTCCGGTACCAACTCCTTTTCCCAACGGTTCTTGGAATTCATAAATTCCAACGCCCTGGATCAACTAATCCATTGTCCCACCAGGGGGTCCAATATCCTAGACATGGTCATTACCAACATGGGAGATAGATGCTCCACACCAGTGGTCACCCCCTCATTAGTCAGGTCTGACCATAAGCAAATCACCCTTGACATCCACATCCCACCCCCACCCCCCAAGTAAGGAAACCTCCTTAAAAAACTGGAAGTTCGACTGCAGAATCCTACACTAAGGCACTGTACAAGCACATACACTCATGCAGGAATCGTGCCATCCCAAATAGAACCAAGATGCTCTTCTCCAAAAAAAAAGGAAGCCAATCTGGTGGTCCCCTGCTATACACAAACTATACAACAGAAGGAAAAAACTGTTGCAGAAAAGAGGAAAATCCCAGGATGCAAAAAACTCCCTCACCAGCCTCAGTAAGAAGCTGAGATCCCTCATAAAATCCACAAAAGCTAGTTACAAAAATAAAATTGCCAAAGATTCCAAAGACAACCACAAGGCATTCTATAGTTATGTCAAGGATCTACATGGCAATGCTCAGATCTGCTCTGAGCTACAACAGAATGGCATTAAATATACTGATCCCAAGGATATTGCCAATATCCTGGCAGATCGATTTAGTGCAAACTTCACCCCCCCTCTCACCCCCTAAAGGGCCCATCTCAATACCAAAAGATTGTCAAATTCCGATAAACACAGCTACACAGGTAGAAACAGCACTATCCAAAGCTAAGAAAACAGCATCCATGGGACCAGATGACATCCCTGGCTGTGTACTACATGAACTACAAAATGAACTGGCACCCCACCTAAGTGTCATGTTTAATCATAGCCTCACCTCAGGCTTCGTTGTCCACTGAGTGGTGCACAGCTACAGTTATCCCGCTCCACAAGGGAGGGTCCGCCTTGGATCCCGGGAACTACCGTCTCATCAGTCTGACGAGCCTGATCTGGAAGGGTATGGAACGCATTATCATGGAACTTATAAACAAAGACATTGGCAACCTTCAAACACTGGACCCCACCCAGTTTGGGTTTGTGAAGGGCTGATCTAGTCTCCTGAATCTGACTGACTTCTTCGAATCAGTCTCCAGAGCTGTGGACGAGGGTAAGGAGGTCCACACAGCCTATCTGGACCTCGCCAAGGCCTTCGACACCATTCCCCACTCTGGAATCATAGATAAACTTACTAAGCTGGGCATAAATCCCTACGTCACTCGATGGGTTGCCAACTAGCTTACTGACAGGACCTAGACTGTAAAAGTAGCAGACTCCAAATCTAGCTCCAGACAAGTGGAGTACCTCAGGGTTCAGTCCTGGGACCACTCTTGTTTGGCATCTACTTCTCTGAAGTACAGGCCAACACTAAGGGACTCTGGCTAACAAAGTTTGCAAATGACTACAAACTGGGAGCCATTATTGAATCCCCAAATGGTGTGGATATTCTACAAAAGGGCCTTACAGAAACAGATGCCTGGTGCCAGAGCCATGGGCTCAAGCTTAATGCCAAGAAATGTATAGTTATCCCCTTTGGAAAAAAAAAACATGTACCCATGAACTACCACATAGGTGGCAGGACACTAAACATCGAAAATGTCATGAGAGACTTAGGGACACAAGTGGACAGTGGTCTCACTTTCGATAGCCACATCGCCACAACAGTCAGGAAATCCTTCTACGTGGCACACCATCACTAAGGGCTTTTCATCCAGAAAAAAAAAAAAGAGGTCATTGTCCCACTGTACTCATCCCTCATTAGACCCATTATAGAGTATAATGCCCCATTTGGTATGTACCTCACAAGACATGTGCAACAGCTGGAAAGGCCACAGAAATACCTCACTAAAAGAATCACAGGCCTAAAGCAGATGCCATATGCTGACCGTCTAAAAAAACTCCAGCTATACTCTGTGGCATATCGTCTACTCGGAGGCGATCTCTGCTTAACATACAAGGCCATGTCAAACCCTGAGCTGTTGGACATGCTCCACTTAAAGAAATCCCAATCCCTCAGAGCCACACGCTCCAGGGATCTAAACCTTGTCATCACAAGGAACAAAATATGCTGGGGGGATAGGTTCCTGACCCAGAGACTCCCCATACTCTGGAACAGACTGCTCATAAATGTCAAGCAGAGCGCCTCATTGGCCCTCTTCAAAAGGAACCTTGATGACTGGATGGGAGATAGGAAATTCACCCCGGGGATCATGTCAGTCGCCCTGCTAGACAGGGGCCCAGAGAAGTCAATATTGTGGGAAGAAATTTCCAGGGAATTGTTATGGCTAGGCTTGCATAGGCCTTAGGGCCAATAGCCTAGTACCAACCTATGAACCTATGTACACCTACCATAAATGTACATGTTCAAGTGTATTTACTGTTGCAGTCATCACCTGTGGATTATCCCTTCTGTGGTAGCCCTCAGCCGGCCCGAATACCAATGTCAATTTTTTTTGCGTCGGCTGCAGTCACCTGTAGTCTGAGGTCAGGTCGCCAGCGCTATAAAGTAAGGCAGCCGTCATAACATCAGTTTTTCTTGCTATAACCAGTCAGAAGCACAAGGAAATAAGGAAAAGTGGTCCTGATGGCTAAAAGCCACCGTTGGAAGCTTATGTCCCCCTAGGGGAAGATGCTATATGGGGGATGGAGGGAGGGAATCCAGGACTGCAACAGTGAATACACTCGAACATCTACATTTATGGTCAGTGTACACAACTGTACTATGTTCTTCTTGTTTCACTGTTGCAGTCATCACCTGTGGGAGGATTCCCAAAGTTAAGGAGAGGGGTGGAAGGAAATGTTAGAGTTCTAGGCATGGGTCAACAGGCCATGCAGAACTGCAGAGGAAAATCCTGCCCTAGACTTAGAAAAAAGAGGTAGGTGGTAATGCTTTGTAAAGGTATGGACAGAGGTCCAGGTGGCAGCTTCCAAGATTGTCCCTGGTAGGGACTCCTCTGAGGAAGGCTGTGAAAGTGGAGGCTGCCCTAGTGGAATGGGTATGGATAGACTTGGGGGAGGGGGGGTTCCTATGTAGTCTGTAGCAGAAATGGATACAGTGTGACATCCACTTGGAAATGGTTTGTTTGGAAATGGGCTTCCCCTCTGCCCCAGGGGCACAGCTGACAAGTAAGCTGATCTGTTTTTCTGAATGGTTTAGTAGGGTCCAGATAGTATCAGAGTTGTCTGTGTATGTCTAGCGAGTGTAGACTTCTTTCCCCCTTGTTTTGAGGGTTGGGAAAGAAGGTAGGTAGGTGTATGGCCTGGCTGACTGTAACATCAGATACCACCTTGGGCATAAAAGAGAGGTTAGTCCTTGGGGAGACCCTGCCTGCATGGAAAATGTTTAAGGGCTCAACAGCCATGACGGCATGAAGTTCCGATACCCTTCTGGTTGAGGTGATAGCTAGTAGGAAGGTAGTCTTCCAGGAGAGGTATTTCAATTCTGTAGAAGCAGCAGGTTCGAAAGGAGGTAAGGTTAGTTTTTCTAGAACATAATTCAGGCCCCAGGGTGGCATGGGAGGCCTTCTGGGAGGTCTGATATTAGAAGCCCCTCTGAGGAATTGCTTAATCAAAGGATGAGAGAAGAGGGGTGGGTTTGAATGGTAATGGGCAGAAATGGCTGAAGCATGGATTTTAATAGAGGAGAAAGAGGCCAGTATTGAGCAACTCTGCTAAGGTAATCCCAAGATAAGAGGGATGGAAGGATGGGAGGTACTGGCCCCTTTGGACTGGCTCCAGGAGCAGAATCGTTTCCATTTCCCTGGGTATGATTTTCTGGCCTCTGTGATGATGTCTAGGATGCGTTTGCTTAACAGGGTCACCCTATGTTAGCTTTTACGGTATAAGCCATGCTGAAAGATAAGAGTCTGCAAGTCTGGGTGCAGTATCTTCTCCCTCACCTGGGTCAAGAGGTCTAAGATCAGGGGAAGCTGCTTTGGGCGGGCTGTAAGTTCAGGCTGTGCAGTAAGGGGTACCAATGCTGTCTGGGCCAATATGGAGTAATGAGGATGGCCTTCGGTCTCTCCACCCGTATTCTGATCAGTACTTTGGGAATAAGGGGCAGAGGAGGTAATGCATACACAAAGAGGAGTTCCAGGGGAAGGTCAAGGCATCCACCTTCTACGGTATGAGGTGATACTACCTAGTACAGAACTTTTGTAGCTGATGGTTGAGATGTGAGGCAGAGAGAGCCAATTCAGGAGTTCCCCACTCCTGAGTGATTTGCAAAAAAATTTCCCTGTGGGGCTGCCATTCATGGGGGTACAGTAAGTTTCTGCTTAGGTGGTTGCCAGGATGTTGCTGACCCCTGGTAGGTATTGGGTAATTAGGTGTAGACCCATGGAGATGGCTGTAAGTCAGAGGCTCATGGCTAACCTGCACAGGTGCTAAGACTGCCCCCCCCCCATTTGTTGATATACCACATTACGGTGGAGTTGCCTATTTTTTTTTTTAAGAACCCCTGGCCTGAGATGGGGTTTGAAAAATGTCAGAGCCTTTTGTACTGCCATCATTTTTTTCTGATTGTGAAAAATGAAGTTGCTGGGCATCCCAAAGACCTTGGGTGCCCAAAGTAATTTCTGAGGCGTCTGTGGTGATGGTCTGGCCGGTAGGGTGGAGGATGAAGGGAAGATCCTTGTTCCTGACATAGGCCTCTGTCCACCAGAGAAACTCGGCCCTTATACATGGATCAGAGGAGAGAGGTCTCTAGGGACAGAGTGCTGGCACCAAAGGGTTTTTAGATACCACTGAAAATTTCTCATGTGAACCCTGGCCAGAGGAGTGAGAAGGATGCAAGATGCCATGTATCCCAGTGCTTGCAGGAACTTCCTTGCGGTGAGGTGACTTCTGAAAGCCAGCTGGGTAAAGTAGAGAGGCAGGAAGCTCTGCTTTTCTGGGGACAGGAAGGCCATTTGGGATGCTGTATCTACCACAGCTCCCAAGAAAAAGATCTTCCTGATGGGCTTCTGCTTTGATTTCTTCTTGTTGATGGTGAAACCCTAGGGAAGTTAGGGGTGATTTGACCAAGAGAAGGTCCTGGAGCAGCTTTTCTTTGCACTCTGTCTGAATGAGGCAGTCGTCCAGGTAAGGGTAAATCTGTATACTTCTCTGTCTGCAGAATGCTATGGCCGGGGCCAAGCATTTGGTGAATACTCTGGATGCAGTAGATAAGCCAAAGGGCAGCGCAGAGAACTGAAAATGTTGTGAGCCTGCTCAGAAGTGCAGTAATTTCCTGCATGATTCCCTGATGGAGATGTGGAAGTAGGCATCTTTTAGGGCCACTAGTTAGGCACTTTTTTGTTAGCATAGGCAGCAGCTGCTGCAAAGTTAGCATTTTGAATCTGGGGACCACCAAAGAGGGGTTCAGAACGGATAGATCCAGGATGGGGCACCAACTGCCCTCTTTTCTGGGAACAAGGAATAGTCTGGAATAAAAGCATTTGCCTGTTTGATCTGTGGGGACAGGTTCTACGAGAGTTTGGACCTGTTTCAATGCCTCTGCCCACTGATTTGAAGGCAAGCCTGGGTACCCTCTTGGAATTGGGAGTTTGCTGAAAGAGAATTTGTATCCCTGAAAAATTATCTTTAAGACCAATTGGTCCTTTGTTACAGAAATCTAATTGTCTTTGAAGAGGGAGAGCCTTCCTCCTAGTTTTTGATGAGTGAAGGGAGGGCAGAGGGTGGAGGGGGAGTCATTGTGAGTGCTTGCCATAGAAGGTTGGCTTAGAACTCCCAAGACGGAAGTGGTCCATTGCTTCTCTGCTGGCCCTGGGATAGGGGCCTGGATGGTTTGTCCCTGCGGGGCTTTCCTTGGCCCTGTCTGCTAGGTGCAGGGAAGGCCCAGTGCTTAGAGGGAAAGTTCCTGCTGAACCTGGGAGGTTAAACCTGAAACAAATCATCTACTGTTTGCATACATTTTGCTTAGTCTTCCATCCATTTAAGCACCTCTTCTGCTTTTTCCCCAAACAAGCGTTCCTCTTCTATGGGGTGCATCAATAAGTTTAGACTTGATATGATCAGGGAGAGGTTGTTCCTTCAGCCATGCATGTCTCCTAATAACAGATCCTGTCACTGCTGCCCTGCTACAGGCTTCTTGGGCATCATATCGAAATTGTAATTAGTGTTTGGCCACTTGACAAGCAGAGTGCAGTAAATCTGCTAATTCTTTTGAATTGGCACAGTTAGGAAAAGTAGCAATCTTCTGTTTTAATAGTTCCAAAGTGCAGTGTTGATATTTTAACATATGTAACTGACAACTGAGTGCTCTGATAGCTAAGGCTGCACAGGTGTATACTTTTTTACCCCATCTGTCCAGAGCTCTGGAGTCCTTGTCAGAAGGAAGAGGATTCTTGGCAGAACTAGTCTTAGCTCCTTTAGGTCCCTGTGTAATGACCTCAGGGTTTGCAGCAGGATTTCTGTACAGGTATTTGTAAGAATTCAGTACTCTGTAGTACCTGTCAGGTTTACTGGGAGCAGGAGGAAGGGCATCAGGGGCTAAGCTGGATTCATGGAAAACATCATCCACCACTTCTAAAATAGGGGGGATGGCCAGGGGTCTGTGCTGGGGCAGGTACAGAAACTCTCCAAGTCTTTTTTTAGACTTTGGGAAATCCCGAGATTCCCATTGGAAATTTCCCTGAGGGAGTGAAGGGTTTACACAAAGGAAAGGTACTCTGGAGGAGAGGCAGAAGGGATGGAATCCTCGGCATCTGAATCCTCATAAGCAGTTAAGGGATGTTGTTCCTCTTCAAAAAATGAATAGTCAAATTCCTTAGAATCCTGCTCTGTCAATTTCTGGAGAAGGGTGCCTTTTCCTTTTAGAAGTTGTGGCCTGACTTCCCCAGATAATGGAGATAAGGATCCTCCACCATTTTAAGCATTTGTGGCTGAGGTGGTGGCTAGAAGCAGATTTCCTAGGAGTGCCCTGGCTTCTAGGCCTGAGAGAATCCGTCGGTCTGAGAGAAACCGTAGTCTGAAGAGAAGACGTCATTTTTTGTCTAGATTTGGTAGTGCGAAAGGCCTCCTTGGAAGCCACTGCCTGCATCGTGGCTCTGGACCCAACCGAGGCAGAGATAGCTAAAGGCTCAGAAGACGAAGAAGATTTCTGCGGCATACTGCACCCCGAGAGGGTTTCAGTAGAGGCCTGCGTAGATATTGAATCGGGGGCTGCGAAAGCACCTCAATGAATTCCAGAGAACTGAAGTCCTGCTTAGCGGTAGCATCGTCGGAAGAGTTAGCCTTGTGTGGTCTGTGTTTCTTTAGCTCTACGTTTTTTCAGAATGTCCACAGATTGTTGGCTGACCGACTGCATAATGGAATGCAAAGATGGAGCATAAAAATATCTACAAAAAGAGCTCTACAGTGAATGGTTCTCGCATTAAAGAGGGCATAGAACTGGCAATGGGGAATGTCATGGTCTGGGCCTAAACAAGTGACGCAGTACGAATAGAAAACTCGGGTGTGGGATCTGCTTTCCACAGGCGAGACAACTGTTAACTTTTTCGGACATCGGTTAGTGCAAGAAAAAAAAAAGATCCCCAATGGGGTACTTAGCTTTAGACGTTTTCAGATGAAATTCAACTTCTGGTAGTGACCGACCGGCACTCGTGTAAACTGCTTCTGCTACAGGCTCCACGACACTGATGTAATGACGTCAGCTGCCCTGCTTTATAGCACTGCCGACCTGACGTCAGACTACAGGCAACTGCAGCTGATGTAAAAAAACATAGACTCTGGTATTTGGGCCAGCCGACCACAGCAGGGATAACCCACAGGTGATGACTGCAACAGTGAAACATGAAGAACATCAGGCAACACCAGCTTTAGAGAGAGATCAATGAAACTGATGAATACACTTCATCTCGTGTATTTTGCCAGTCTCCAAAATATTGCCCATTTCTGAGGGTATGCTTTTATAGCAGTAGTTCTCAACTTCATTTATGCTTTTCAATATTCCAGAAGGAAATAGTTCACTATTAGGAATTAAGATTCTACAATCTAAGTTGAAAGGCTGTGGATTTTAAGGCTAGAAGAATCTCTGTCCATTGTATTAATGTCCTTCTCAGAGGGAACTGAAGCGGGAGATGGGTAATAAGTTACAAAAGCAGAGAAAAATAGAAGTTATGTTCTTACCATAACGTTCCATGTTAGTTGTCTTCTTCTCGCCTTCTTCTTGCTGGATGGGGTTCGGAGCAGACCTCGGCTCCGACTCGGCCACTCTAAAAGCTCGAGAGTTGGTTCCACCGGCTCGAGGCTCCCCTTATATCCCACAATGCTAGGCGAGAGTTACCTCAGATCTCGTTTGTAAGTTAACCCCAGCTTATAATAGTAACAGTAAAACTGTAAACAGAGTCCACCTCTAACAACAGGATGAAAGAAGGGTGACCTACATCCTGAACCAGGCAATATGCACAACAGCATATGCCTAAGAAAGAGGTGGTAGAAAGAGAGGTCACAATCACAACTCCTCTAGGTCTGTCCAGGCCAGGGGGAAGGAGGGTGGGACGCAAGAAGAAGGCGAGAAGAAGACAACTAACATGGAACGTTATGGTAAGAACATAACTTCTATATGTTAAGTTGTCTATCTCGCCTTCATTCTTGCTGGATGGGACGCGTCCTAGCACCTTGTCCCGGTGGCCTAACGGAACAGACTCCTGAGAACAGTGGAACCAAAGTTAGCTCTATGCCTAGAAGCTAAGTCCAACTTATAATGAGAAATGAAAGTGTGAGGAGTAGCCCAAGTAGCCGCTGCACAAATAGTGTCAATAGGCAGTCTGTCTTGGAAGGCTAAAGAAGTAGCCAAAGCTCTGGTGGAATGGGCCTTAGGTTTATTAGGCAGTTTTTGGTGTCTAATTTCATGTACAAGGGAAATCAAAGATGTTAGCCATCTGGATAATTATACCTTTGAAACTGAAAGTCCCTTTCTGCTTTCCGCATAGGAGACAAACAGTTGGTCAGATTTTCTGAATTGTTTTGTTCTATCCAAGTAGTACCTCAATTGACGATGAACATCCAAGGCAGTGTAATTTTTGTTCAGACCTATTGGAGTATTCTGGAAAAAAGACAGGTAGGTCAATGCTTTGATTTAGATTTGACGTCGAGACCACCTTAGGCAAAAAGGACGGGTTAGTTCGTAAGGATACTCTGTCCTTATGAAACAATAGATAAGGAGGACGACAGCTGAGTGCTTGAAGCTCTGAGACTCTTCTAGCTGAAGTAATAGCTACCAGAAAAAGAGTCTTCCATGATAGCAATTTTAAGGAACAGGAGACTGCAGGTTCGAAAGGGGGAAGAATCAAAGAAGCAAGAACTAAATTTAGGTCCCAAGGAGAAGGAGGATTTCTTATAGGAGGTCTGAGAAGAAAAACTCCTTTCAAAAAGGCTTTGCAAAGCTTGTGGGACATTAAGGCAGATTCAGAAATACCCACATGAAAGTTAGAAATAGCTGCCAATTGAACTTTAAGAGTAGAGGGAGATGAACCTGCATGGAAGAGTTCAGCTAGAAAATCAAGGACTAATTGGATGGAAGCAGTGAAAGGATCTATGTCCTTTCCTTGAGCCCAATATGTGAAGCGTTTCCACTTACTCAAATAAATCTTCGAGTGGAAGATTTATGGGAAGCTATCAAAATATCTCGAACAGAGTGAGATAATTGAGGAAGCCTGGCTAAGGTTGGAACTGGAGGAACCAAGCAGTGAGGTTCAGAGAGGGAAGGGAGCGATGAAACTGACCCGACTGATGGATCAAAAGATCTGGAACTAGGTCCAGATTCCACGGTCGCTCCAAAAGAAATCGATGTAGAAAGGGGAACCACACCTGTCGAGGCCAGTAAGGAGCAATGAGGATCAATGAGGCCTTCTGAGCGATAGCTTTCTGTATCACTTGAGAGATTAGTGGGAAGGGAGGAAATGCATACAGAAATCCCCGGGGCCAAACTTGGACTAGAGCGTCTCTGCTGGGTTGGCCTGGTAAAGGGAATAGAGTGAAATATTCTCTGCACTTGCTGTTTTGGGGAGTAGCAAAAAGATCGCAGCAAGGCTGACCCCACTTGAGGAAAATTTCTCTCACAACAGAGTCCTTCAGAGACCACTCGTGAGGCATGAGGATAGCTCTGCTCAACTTGTCCGCAATTTGATTGGACTTCCTGGGGATGTGCGTTGCTATCAGAAACCGCTGAGAAGAAATCGCCCATTGCCACAGTCTGAGTGCTTCTCGACATAGGGGGTATGACCTGGTTCCGCCTTGTTTGTTGATGTACCACACTACAGACATATTGTCTGTCTGGATTGCAATCGTTCCCAAGGGAAGAGAGTCTTGAAGGGCTTGCAACGCTAAAAGCACTGCTCTCATCTCCAGAACATTTATGTGCAAGTGGCATTCGTTTGGTTGCCATGTGCCCTGGACCGTCCTGCCCTGATAATGCCCCCACCCGATCAGGGAGGCATCCGTTGTCAGAGTAGCAACCGGAGGGTGGAACAAAGGGTCTTCCCAACAAGAGCTGAGGGAAGACATCCACCACATGAGATGATTTTTGCACGCTATGATCATAATGGTGTGAGACATTGGAAGTTGCTGGTATGACCATTGAGTAAAGAGCATCCATTGAAGGATCCGCATGTGGAATCTGGCTAATGGAAGCAGAGGTATGGCCGCCATAATTCCCAACACTTTCAGAACTAACCTGGCTTTGATTCTGTTGTTGTTGAAAAGGAGTGAGACCAGTTTGTGAATGTCTGTTATTCTCTGATGTGTTAGTCTCGCAGACATGTTTACTGTGTCTAGATTTGCCTATGTAGGTAATAGTACGACAAGGCGACAAAACAGACTTTTCGCAATTTATTGAAATACCCAGCTTTTGACAAATGCAAAAGTGTAATCCCTGGCCAACAGAAGGAGATGCTTGGTGGGAGCTGTGAGGAGCCAGTCGTCCAAATATGGAAACACCTGGAATCCTTGTCGTCTCAGGTGAGAAGCTACCACTGCCATGCATTTGGTAAACACCGGGGCAGTGGTGAGACCAAAGGGCAGGGCCCTGAACTGAAAATGACTGGTTCCCAGCCTGAAGCGGAGGAATCTTCTGGAGCATCTGTTCATTTTTATGTGATAGTACGCATCCTGAAGGTCTATAGAGCACATCCAGTTTCCTTTGCCCAAAAGGGGAAGGATGGATTGCAGCGTGACCATCCGAAATCTTGTTTTCTTGACTGATCTGTTCAAGATACTGAGATCCAAAATTGGTCTCCAGTCCCCTGTTTTCTTTGGAACTAAAAAGAACCTTGAGTAGATTCCGGATCCTTGCTGGTCTGCTGGAACTGGCTGAATTGCTCTTTTGCAAGCAGTTTTGAAATCTCCAAAACCGCTAGATCCCTTTGAGCGGGTGGAACATCTGGAAGGGATTTTTGACTGATTTGGAATGCGAAGAAAGGGGATAGAATAGCCTTGAAATGATGGACTGTACCCATTTGTCTTGAGTCAGGGATAGCCAGGCTTCTGGGTACAGTGACAATCTTCCCCCGACTGCCTCCGAAGATGGGCAGTCGGGCAACACCTCAGGGATGCTGAAAGGGCTTGTCAGGGAAGGCTTCCCGATTGCCCTGGTTCTGCGGACCCCCTGCCCCTAGGGCGGCGTCTACCATTGTTATTCCCGCCTCTGCCTCTGGCAGGAAACGACTCTGCGTCAGGCGAAGTCCCTTGAGATTGTTTACGGAACCACATCTTTCCACCTTTCTGGCCTTTGGGGTAAGGCCTAGAAGGAGTAGAAAAACGGACTCAGACGGCAGAAAGGGTCTTGCCATCAGTTTCGCACCTAGTCAAGGTTTCTTTCACTTGAGGACCAAAGAGGGATGATCCATCAAACGGGGAGTTAGTGAAAGACATCTTGAAGGGGTCCGCAAAATTGCATAGCCGCATCCAGGCATGCCTACGTAAGGCCACACCTGTCCCTGCGGCTCTACTCGCTCCATCAGCCGCGTAAGAAAGAAGGCGCATGGAGGAGTTGGTTATGGAGTTAAGGGTAGCCAGCTGCGCATTCATCTTATCTTGGAAACCCGCAGCTGTAGGGTCCTTTAACATTTCACTCGCTTCCTTGATCAAATCCCTTTGAAGACGAGTAAAATGGCACAGGTAGTTCAGCGAACGCATGGTAAATGTCGCTGACGAGAACATCCGCTTCCCGTACCTGTCCATGGACCTAGATTCCTTGTTAGGTGGATGGACAGGTACTGAAGGATCAGCTAGCTCCTTCTTAGTGGCAGCAGCTACCACCATAGCATCCACAGAAACTCCTTTTGTTAAGAACTGTTTGTCTGCTGGTGCCGTTATGAACTTGGAGGGTCTCCTGGGAGTGGGGACCACTGAATCAGGAGCCGCCCATGCCTTCTTAGCAACCACCTGCATGAGGGGGTTAAAGGGGGGGGACACCCAGGAGGTGGAAGGACGAGAGCCAAACGCCTCAAAATACACAGATTCGTCCTCCGAAGGGTTGAGGGCTGGCCAATTTCCCCTCTGCTTCAGGATCTCTAGAATGTCTGCAAATGAGACATCTTCAGAAGGGGAACGGGGGGAACCCTCAGAATCATCCAAATCTGTCTCTGACGTGATGGACTCAGGTGAGTCAATGTGTTTCCTCTTACACTTCCTCTTCCGAGGGGGCTCTTCTGCCAAATCAGGAGAGGCCTCGGAAGAGGATGAAATCCCACAGGGGTTCCTGAGGAGCTGGCTCTCTGCGGTCCGGGATGAGGGAGTGAGTCGACTTGACCTGAGGCACCGTGAGGGAGGGCGGACGGAGCCGACTGTGGACTAGAGCCAGGCTCTAACACACTCCGCATGACCTCGAATGCACCCCTGTCAGGCAGAGCCAGAGGTCCCCGCTCCGAGAAGCTAAGAACCCCCCTCGGCACCGACAGTGATGGCTCCGAGGCCGATGTCGGAGCCGAACTCACCAGCACCGAAGCACCGGGAGGGGGGTCGGACAAGGGTCCGATGCCACTCACCCCTCGGAGCCGACGAGGAAGTCCGCGCCGAGATTCTTCCAAGGAAGAAATGGGAGCCGGGGACGGAGCCGAAGACAATTGTATCGGCTCCGACGCTATCACAGTCTCGGTTCCGACGCGACCCGGCTCCGAGCTCAAGAGAGTCGAAGGAGGAATATATTGATGGACCGGGCAGGCATCAACTGATAAGTCCGAGGCACTGGGCCAGATGCTTCACAGCCCGACTTAAGAAGTCGACTCACTACCCTCTGAAGGTCATGATCCGACAGCCTCGATGACCTAGAGGAGTGAGATCTTTGGCTCCGTTCAGACAGCAGGGGAGATCCTGGAGCCGAATGAACGGAGCCAAGAGATGGTGACCTGGACCTCTTCCTAGTTGTCGGCTCAAGATCTTGTCGGAGCCGACACGGAATTTAATACCTCGGCTCCAGCCGGAGCGAGGAACCACAGAAACTGTGGATTGAGACTCATCGGCTCCAGCCGGAGCCGATGTAGACAGAGGTTTAGAAACCTTAGGTCTCGGCTCAGTTGTCGGAGCCAAGACCTAGATGTCTTAGAGGGCTTCCCTGTAGATACAGACAGGGAATCCTCTGGCTTGAGTAAGCCCCTTAAAATCAATTTATTTTTCTTTCCTGCAGGACCCTGGGGCTGAAGCCATGGCACACAGCACAGGAGTCCTGCAGGTGCAAAGGTCCCAGACAGTAGACACAAGAAGTGTGAGCGTCTGTCAGGGACATTTTCTGACAGCACGCATCACACTTCTTGAATCCGGAGACCTTTGCTTCTTTAGACATATCTACAGGTGTAATTACACACACAGTCACACACACACTAATTACACCCTGTCTAGTTTAAAAAAATAATAAACCACTAACTAGGTTTTAAAAGAAAAATAACACACACTCCAGTAGGGAAAGAAAAAAGGCCTGTAGGCCCAAGGGAAGAACCTAAGTTCTTGAGGGGAAAAAATAGGAATTTTTAAGAAAGGGGATAAGAATTTCTCTAAACTAAGGGAAATAAGAAAAAATATTAAAAATAAAGGGGCTTAAATAGACTAACTACACAAGAAAAGTCACTTACCAAGAACCGGTAGAAAACCAACACCTCGATAGCTGCAGCGGCAAACGAGATCTGAGGTAACTCTCGCCTAGCATTGTGGGATATAAGGGGAGCCTCGAGCCGGTGGAACCAACTCTCGAGCTTTTAGAGTGGCCGAGTCGGAGCCGAGGTCGGCTCCGAACCCCATCCAGCAAGAATGAAGGCGAGATAGACAACTTAACATTCATGGTTGCTTAGCAATATTAGCCCCACTCTAATTTTGGTTTCAGGACGTTCTGAATCACTGTAACTGGAGGGAATGCACAAATTAGATCTTGATCCCCCCCAAAAAATGAGAAGGCATCTAGCTTGAAAACATGACTGAAACAGAGAAAGAAAAAAGTATATCAATCCGTGTATTGAAGTAATTAAGTAGGTTTACATCTTGGCATGCTGAAAAGGTTTACACTTTGATGAAATACTGTGGTACCCTTCTGCCATGTGTACCAAAACCATTTGTCTGCTGTGGGAAACAGCCCACACAGTTTTGGTTTTTGGGAAGACAGACCACAGTCAATTTAAGACAGACTTTATATAGTCATATTACCACAACTTTCTTGCTAAAATGAAGAGGAATGTGTTTGCCGACATACACATTAAATGTATACTAACCACATTGATATGTAGTAGTCCTGGTTTCAAAATGATCCTAAAATCCTCAACAGCCCTTACAAATGCTTACCTTTCCTTTATAATGATGCAAATGGATACTTTTGCTGAAAATAGTAGTCTTGTGTTGATATATGTTTAAAGTGGGCCCCCCTCACTAACAGCTGGGGAGAATTTTAATCCATATAAAGGAAGGTGAAGTGGCAAGAAAACATTTTGAGACAATGGTGACATGGAAGGTATAAAAGACCATGGGAGTCTGATATACAAGTGTAACGTTATAAAAAATAGGGCAGTCACAGTGATATGTAGACACAAGGAAGAAACTCAAGGAATTTTTGTCAACATTAGAGGTGGGACCTATTACACCTTAAAATGTGCATAAGCTCACTTCACAATGTGTATTCACCAGTTCTATTATGGACAGAAGCAGCTACAAAAGATTTGCTTTAGGAACAGACAGGGATCTGGGGAGGTTGTACCAACTGAAAAGGATGCAGTAAACTTCTTTTAGGAATGCAGTTGAAGGTGAAGCCAAGACAGGAAAGTGGCTCTCAAGTGGATTTTGAGATCAGACCAGTTTAATAGCAAAAGGTGACAAAATGGTGTGACAAAGAGGGAAAATTAGCTGCAGAACATGCACTTTTTAAAATAACTTGGTCCAGTATAATACAGAGTGGACTTCAAATCTGGTGCTATGCAGAAGAGAAGAAATAAGGTAAGCCCTGGTTACTAGCTACCATACTGCAATCACGTCTGTAAGGTTTTATCAGGGAAAGGCTGTTCAGTTTTTGCTGTGTGTGTGAAATGCTATTAACACTGACATCAAATTTTAGCTGTCAATCTAGGGTTGGGCTCAGCTCTAGGAGTCTGGCTGAACTAATGGTGTCTAAGAGTTGGCTGTTTAGAATAATGAGATCTGTGTTCCTGTTGAAATACCGATGAGCACAACTGGGACCTGTGGAATACTGAAAATGAAAGGGTGAATATGGGACAAGTGTGCTATCTCTTGAGTTTGCAGTACCACAAGCAAATACACCACATAGGTTGTATAGATTAGAGAAGTGCAGATAAGTTCCAAAGATATGGGGGATGGTGGGTGGGTAACATGGACTGCAACAGTGAATACACTCGAACATCTACATTTATGGCAAGTGTACACAACTGTACTATGTTCTTCGTGTTTCACTGTTGCAGTCATTACACTTGGGTTGAATCCCAAAGCTATGGTTGGGAGGCTGGAGCTAAATAGCATTAGGAGCGGCTATGAGGCCCTGCAGAACTGCAGTGGCAAAGCCTGCCCTGGATTTAGAGTAGAGTGGTAAATAATAGTGCTTTGTAAAGGTGTGCACTGAACTCCAGGTAGCAGCCTCTGAAATGTCTTTGGTTGGTACGCCCCTGAGGAAGGCTGCTGAAGTGGCTGCTGCTCTAGATGAATGTGGCTTAATGCCCTTAGGCACTGGCTTGCCATGTTGTGAATAGCAGGAACGAATGCAGTGGCCTATCCACTTTGAAATAGTCTGCTTTGAGATAGATCCTGCAGCATATGCCACTAGTAGTTGCTCTCTCTTTCTGAAAGCTTTGGTTCTGTTCAAGTAGAAGCGTAGCTGTCTGTGTATGTCCAAAGAATGCAGAATTCTCTCCCCCTTATTCTGTGGGTTTGGATAAAAGGTAGGCAGATGAATAGTTTGGTTAAGGGCAACACTGGACACCACCTTAGGCATAAATGTCGGATTTGTCCTCAGAGAAACCCTGTCTGGATAAAAAATGATAAAAGGTTCCACAGCCATGAGTGCCTACAGCTTTGAGACTCGTCCTGCAGAGGTTATTGCTAGGAGGAGAGCTGTTTTCCAAGATAAAAACTTTATATCAGCTGTACAGGCTGGCTCAAATGAAGGCAAGGTGAGTTTTTCCAAGACATAATTGAGGTCCCAATGCAGGTATTGATGATCTCCTTGAAGGCCTTAAGTTTTTGGCTCCCCTGAGGTACTGCCTTAAAGGATGTGAAATGATTGGTGGCTCTGTATTGTAATGAGCTGAAATGGCAGAGGCATGAATTTTAATTGATGAAAAGGATAGGCCTTTGTCCAGCATCTCAGTTAGGTATTGCAAAATCTGAGGAATATTTGGTACAGCTGTGTCAATTCCCTGTGCCTGGTTCCAAGCACAGAATCTCTTCCATTTTCCAGCGTAAGATTTTCTGGTATTAGGCCTTCTGGCCTCCAAAATGACATCCATCACAGCTTTAGTGAGTGGTGCATTTCGTATGACTACATTATCCGCCATGCTGCCAGAGTTAAGGTCTTGAGTTGGCTGTGCAGGATTTGATTGTTTTGTTGGGACAGTAGATGAGGTATTTGAGGCAAGGTCCAAGCCGGGCATTGAGACAAGTTCCTTAGGATTGGATACCAGTACTGGCGGGGCCAGTCTGGGGCAACCAGTATCATCATTGGCTTCTCTTGGCTGACCTTTAGGAGTACCTTGGGGAGGAGGCAGGGGAGGAAAGGCATATACTGCTAAGCTTTTCCAGCTGAAAGATTGGGCGTCCACTTTCCATGCTTGTCTGTGATAAGTCCTTGTGCAGAATCTTTTTAGTTGGTAGTTGTGCGGAGAGGCAAACAGATCTATATCCGGGCATCCCCATTTCCTTGTTAGCATGCTGAAGACTTGTGGATCCAATTTCCACTCGTGGGGATCCATAAGGTTTCTGCTTAGTCTGCCAGAGTATTTATCTTTCCTGGCAGGAATTATGCCTGTAGATGTACTTGGTAAGTCAATGCTGTCCCCCACAAAGTGATGGCTAGTCTGCAAAACGGGTAAGAATGAGTGCCTCCCTGCTTGTTTATATACCACATGACCGTGGTGTTGTCTGTCTTTACCAGTAGTTGTCCCGGATGAAGTAGGTCCTTGAAGGCTGTCAGGGCATTCTGAACAGCTAGCATCTCTTTCTGATTGATATGTAGATGCATTTGGTTTGCGGACCATGTGCCTTGAATACATCTTCCTGCCATGTGGGCCCCCCAGGCATAATCTGATGCATCCGTTGTTAATGTCTGCCTGGCTGGGGGTAAAGTGAATGGCTGTCCCTTGTTCTGGTGACAAGCCTTCGTCCACCATCGAAACTCCTGTTGCAGGCAGGGAATCAGGGTAATTATTGTTTCCAGGCTGTGGCAATGTTGAGCCCAAACACTTTTTAGGTACCATTGAAGTTTCCTCGTATGCGTTGAAGCATATGGAATTTGTAGAATGCAGGATGCCATGAAGCCCAAAGCCTGCAGAATTTTTCTTGCAGATAAATGGGCCTTTGTTGCCAACAGTTTGAAATATGTAGTCAGTTGCCTTTGTTTGGCTGGCGTGAGATAAGCCATCTGGGCAGCCGTATTTAAGCTTGCACCCAGGAATATTATCTCTTGAGAGGGGTACTAGTTTTGATTTCTTTACGTTGATTGTGTACCCTAGGCCTGTTAGAAATCTTTACAAACGCCAGATGCTGTAGTAGAATGTCCTTGTTCTCTGCTTGAATGAGGCGGTCGTCCAAGTAAGAATATATTTGTATTCCTCTGTCTGCAGAATGCAATTACTGGTGCCAGGCACATTGTGAAGACCCTGGGTACAGTAGATAAGCCAAAGGGCAGTGCAGAGAATTGGTAGTGCATTGAGCCAGCTTTGAATCTGAGGCATCTTCTGCATGTTTGCCTGATTGGGACATGCAGGTATGCCTCTTTTAGGTCTAAAGTCACAAGCCAAGCCTTCTTGCCCAGCATGGGCAGAAGCTGCTGTAGAGTCAACATTTTGAATTTTGGTATATCCAGATATGTGTTTAGAATAGATAGTTCCAGTATTGGTCTCCAGGTCTTGTCCTTTCTTGGTACCAAGAACAATCTTGAATAAAATCCTTATCCCTGCTCTTGCTCTGGCACTTGTTGAATGGCCCTCATGTCCATGAGGGATGAGACTTTTGTGCCTCTGCCCAATGATGTTTTGGCAGGTCTGGCCAACCGTTTGTCCTTGGCAGGGTATGGAAGTGAAACTTGTAGCCTTGTGACACTGTCTAGGACCCATTTGTCCTGGGTTATTATGTGCCAATTTTGAGAAACAAGTGCTAGTTTTCCCCCTAAAGGTGCTGCCAGAAGATAAGATGCTTGGTGCAGGCAGGGGGAAGTCATTGGGACTGTTTCCTGTATGGCTGTGATTTTTCTTCTCCACTTTTGGAGGTAGAAGCACCCCATTGTTTAGATCTGTATGAACCTTGGGGCTGGGATCTGCCTCTTGGGCATCTGTAACTGCCCCTTTGTGGTCTGTCTGACACTGGAAAGGACCAAGTCTTTGTAGGCCAGTGTCTGCTAAACCTTGGAGGCTGTACCTGTAAGAAATCCTTAACCGTTTGAATAGATTTAGCTTTGTCGTCCATTTTCTTTAAAACCTCCTCTGCTTTAACACCGAAGTATCATGCTGTAATGGAGCATCTAATAATTTTGCTTTGACATGGTCAGGCAGATTTTGTCCCTTTAACCAAGCATGCCTCCTGATGACAGAACCCGTAACAGCGGCCCTGCAGGAGGCCTCCAAAGAATCAAAACCACATTGCAAAGTATGCTTTCCAACTTGCTCAGCTGCATGCAATAAATCCTGCATTTCTTTGTTTTCTGCACATACAGAATTTATCAACATTTTCTGTTTAAGCAGTGACATAATATATTGCTGATATGTGAGCATATGAAACTGACAATTTAAAGCCCTTATAGCCAAGGTAGCAGAGGTGTAAATCTTCTTTCCCCCATCTGTCCAATGCCCTAGAATCCCTGTCAGAGCGGGTAGGGTTTTTTGCAGTGGATGCCTTGATCCCTTTGGGACCCTAAGAGATAGTTTCTGGGTCAGCAGCAGGGTTTTTGAAAAGGAATTTATGCGAGTCAGGCACCCTGTAGTACCTGTCCAGCTTAACAGGAGCTGGAGGTAAGGAGTCAGGCGTCAGACTGAACTCTGAAAATACATCACCTATGATGTCCAACAGGTGGAAGAGCTAGGGGCCTGTGTTGTGGGAGTAAAAGGAAGTCTCTGAGCCTTTTCTTAGATTCTGAATAATCTTGGCTCTCCCAGTGGAAATGTTCCCTCATGGTATGCAAGGTTTCCCCAAAAGAGTAATCCTCAGGAGGAGAGGCTGAAGGGATAGATTCTTCAGCATCAGAATCCTCATAGGGAGGAAGAGAGTATTCCTGATCAGAAGAGGAATCAGATGAAATGGAAACCTGATCTGAAGATTCATATTCTGTCCCTTGCCTAGGCCTCTTACCAGGAGGGGGATGGGAACCCCTGATCAAAGTAATTAAGTCTTCGGCCATTTTGAGCATCTGTTTTTTGGGCATGGAGGCCTGACCATGAGGCTGCTGTACTTGTTTCTTTGTCTTTAAAGGTGATTTAGTCTTTGCCTTTGTAGCTGGAGTCACTTTAATGTACGATTGAGTAGGTCTGAAAACACCCTCAGAAGCCGATGCCTGCTCAGCAGCTCCGGACCCATCTGAGGGAATAGTCTCCGAAGGTCCAATACCTTGAGCTTCCAGCGGCCTAGGCGACTCCACGTGGGAGTCTGTAGCGACCTGTGGGTCCAAAGTAGCGGGCGTCAGGGGCTGTGAAAGCACCTCACTGAGAACCGGCGACTGGCCTAGAGGAAGCCTCTTCGGTTTTAGACCTCGGGTGCCTTTCCTTTTCTTTGCGTTTCTTGTGAATTCCGGTGGTCTGATGGCTATCCGATGAAATCATGTAATTAAATCTTCTGCCAAAATAGTGAAATGTAAAATCGTACAGACGCTTAATAGTGCGCTGGTTAAATCTAGCACAAAACCTAAACCTAGCAAAGTCATGGTCAGGGCCTAGGCAAGGAATACAGTAAGAATAAAAGTCCTTATGAGGTATTTGCTTCCCACAAGAAATACGATTATTAACTTTCTGACATCGGTCTGGAGCAAGAAAAAAAGTTTTCCCCAACGGGGTACTTGGCTTTTAATGAAGACTTCGGATCTGAAATTCGAACATGAAAATCTCAGGAGTCGGCCGACTGGCACTTGTGAACTGCTTCTGCTTCAGGCACCACGCGGCAAGAAAGAATGAAGAAAATGGTGTCGGCTGCATCTTTTATACACCTGGCGCACTGACGTCACGGAAGAGGCTACAGCAACCGACACCAGACCTAGACTTTGGAATACAGGCCGACTGAGGGTAGCCTGCCAGCAGGATAACCCAAGTGTAATGACTGCAACAGTGAAACACTAAGATCATCAAATGGTTAACCTTGAGAAGCTGAGGGTCTAGCCACCACCAGACCGGTTTCCTACAAATCTGAGTGAGTGACAAGGGAAAATACATAGGTAGGCATCTCACTGGCCATTGAAATGCAAGGGTTCACTGTAACACTCAAAATTTGGCCATAGAGACTAAAGTGATAACAGTCGCAATCAAGCAGAGAAGGCGTATAACAGATCTTGCTGGTGATTTTCAACAGGAGAGAACAGCCATTGCCTGATGGTGAAGGGTGAGAATCCTTGATTTGAGTATTCTACCTATTTGCAGCTTGGTATCCAGATGGGCTCCAATGAACTCTATTATTTCAGATGGCTGGACCTCTGACTTTTTAAGATTGAATGCTATCCCCTACTGGGAGCACAGGTGGAGCAAGGAGTCCCTGGGCTTGAGTAATAATATTCCTGGTGGGAGCGGTTACTAGCCAGTTGTCCAGATATAGGAACACTTGGAGCACCTGCAATCTGACATGAGATGCAACCACTGCCATACACTTGATAAACACCCAAGAGGTTGTAGTGAGACCAAAGGGCAGGGCTCAGAACTGGGAAGTGGCAGGCCCCCAGCCGAAAGCAAAGAAATCTCCTGGAGTATCTGTGCATTTTTATATGACAGTATACTTTCTGGAGATCTATCAAGCACATCCAACTGTCCTTCCTCAGCAATGGTAAGGATGGACTGAATTGCGACTACCCAGAATTTTGCCCGCTTTACATATTGGTTTAAATGACTGTGATCTGGAATGGGCCTGAGACTGCAGTTTTTCTTTGGCACTTAAAAGAACATCCAAGTAGATTCTGGATCATTGTCTGTCTTATTGGACCTCCTGGAGGACTAATTTGTCTAGCAGCTTTTCTTTTTCTTATGCTGCTGCTTTCCGTTGAGTGAGAGGGACAATAGGAAGTTTTCTTGAACAAGGAGGAAGGCAAAGAAAGGGAATCGTGCAGCCTCTGATGATGACTCGCTCCAACCATACATCTTATGTGATGGACATCCAGGTGACAGGGTGCACAGACAAGTGCCCAGCACTGCCTCAAGAGTGTGCCAGTTGGGCAGTTATTCAGCAACACTGAAAAGGCCAGTCAGAAAAGGGACCCTAAAAACCTTGATTCTGAGAGACATCCATTGTGACTGTTCCCCTTTGCCTCTGGGGGGCTTATCCCTTGAAGCATAGGTGGCAAATCCTTGGGACTTGTGGAACCACAACTTCTTTCCTCCTTTCTGGTTTCTAGGGAAGGTCCACTGAAGGATAGAGAAGTGTACTTCCAACAGACAAGGTCTTGTCTTCTTGCTTACTTTTAGATAGCATTTCTAAATTTAGGCCCAAACATCACAGATCTGTCAAAGGGAGCATTAATAAAGGACATTTTGAAGTGTGTTCTGTGAAAGTTGCAGAGATGTATCCAGGCGTGCTGGCAAAAAGCTATTCTGGCACCTGCTGCTCTCGATGTGTCGTCATGCACATTAGAACTAAGGCACACACATACTTGACAGGGACTGTAGGTGGTCACCTGCATGTCAGTTTTTTTATCTTTCGCAAACAGATAAGGGACCAAGAGGGATTTGGACAACCCTTTCATCAATTCTCTACAAATTGTGCATCATGTGCCAGATAGTTCAGGGCCCTGACAGCAAAGATCAGAGGCATAAACCTGTTACCAAAGCTATACAACGCCCTGAAATGCACAATGGAACTCCTCCTTGATGGCTGCTGCCACCACCATCACAGAATCCACCACAGGACCTTTACTCCAAAAGGGCCTCTCTTCAGGGAAACTAGAATTTTTTCAGGTTTCAAAAGGGCGGGGGGGGGGGGGGTGGTCAGTTCAACCATATCCACTTCCTTTCATGCCCACTTCAAAGCTAAGTCAACCAGTTCATCAGCGTGAAGGAACATGCAATACGCAGATGGGCCAACCTCAAAAGCCTTAAGGAATACCGATTTCTCCTGGGAGGGGGCATCAGTGGACCACCCCTCTTTCAGAGTAGTTTGAGGATATCACCAAAGGAGAGACATTCAAAGGGGAACCAGGGGGGCCCTTCCCCTTCATTGAACTGTCAGGTGAGGGACTCCGGAGGAGAGTCCACATGCTTCCTTTTACACATGGGTGACCCTCTCCAGAGACAGGGAGGGAGACTCAGAGGGTCTAGCCGTCTTGATGTGAGGAGAGGACCCAGAGAGCTACATGGGGGAAGAGACAATCCAAGCGGGAAAGGGAAGCCTGCTCCCTAGACAGACCACTCTCTTGAATGCTTCAAAAGCCAATGCTGAGACAGGTCCCAACATCGCCATAGGATCCAAGGATCCTGACACAGGTAAGCTTTGAGAAACTATCCAGCTTGGCTTCTAAGCTGATGCAAGGGTGAAGTTGCCCATGGCCAAGAACAAGTGTAAGGGAGGTGTCCAACAGTTTCTGAGTTAACCAATTCCACAGCTTACAGACTCATCGAAATCTGAGGTATTCTGAGTTGACTAGGTTAGAGTAATGGTTGGTATATTGGATATGATGCAGGCAAACCTCAGGATTCACTCTGATCCAGGCTTCCTAAACCCAAAGGCCAAATCAGGGAAGGAGTAATGATCAGACGGGAAGGAGGAGCAAGGCTCAGAGGAGTCAGAGCTGAGAACAACCCCCCCAAAAAAACTGGTTTGGGTCCTCAGGAAATTCATTATTCTGTCTACGTCCACTTAAAAAAATGCTCCTGAAGGACTGCACTGATCTTAGGGATAATGTTGTAGGACAAAATTTTGATATCCTGTGAAAGGATCTTTCCTCCAGGAAAAGTGTCTTGAACCATTCCGGTTCCAGAGACAACCTAGGACCTGGGAACTAAAGAGTGGGAGACCTAATCCTGACACACTCCAGAGCTCAGGTTCGGGGCATCATCATCACCAGACGGGTGGGACCCAAACCTTCCAGAGAACATTTTCTAGAGGAGTTCTGTTCCTTATGTCCTTCCTTGTGCTGCTCCTTTTCATTTTCTTTACTCTTTTCCCCTTTACTCTCATTACAAATTTTCTTTGCTGCCAAAGAGGTAATTTCTCCCACTGTGGTGGGGAGAAGCCCTTTAAGTACTACTTTGTGGTGCCTCTTAGTAACTGTCCTGGCTCCAAATGTAGCACAGAAAGAACAGTCTTCATCCAAATGCAGTGCCCCTAAACAAAGGATACATTTTGTGTGGGCATCCTGGTTGAAGATTTTATGGCTGGAAGAAATGTATTTTTTAAAGATTCAGGGATTCTCCACCATCTTCTGAGAAAAGTGAAATAAACCCCAGGGCAAGACACAAACAACTAAAAAAGAACAATAGCAAAAGCACTTATGACAACATCATCAACAAACAATAATCCACAATAAACAGTTGAAAATAAAAATCAAGTTAGCTATATGATCCCCAAAACCTAAAGACTATAAAGATGGAGAGAAAACAATATTAATAAGTGCCAAGAGTACTTTTTTTTTTGTGGTGGGGGAGGGTAGGCAGAATAAAGAGTAAAACTGTCCCAAAAGGAAAAGTAAGATGAGAAAAAATCAATTATCTGACACTTACAGCACTGAGCCAAGAGATCTTTGTCTGTAGCAATCAAAAGGTAAATGAGATCTGAGGTATTCTAGTACAATGAGGGGACTGTGGTTAAGGGGAGGAGCCTGAGCCTTGGATCCAAAAAATCTGACAGTGGCTTAAGTCTGATCCAATCATATCCAAAGTATCCATTCACTCAGGACTGAAGAGACATCAGATCTATAGTTATGCATTACAACCTTTGGATATTTGGATCCGACTGAACAGACAACTAGAAACCTTAGATATTTCAAGCTCCAGAAAGTACAGTTTTGTACCTACCATAAATGTAGATGTCCGAATTGGATAGCATCTGCAGTCATAACAACTGGGTTGTCCTGTGATTCCAAAGTCCGGGTCCGATTCTGTGGGTCCCCAGATGCCAGAAGCCCTATAGTAGGCTAAAAATTCTGGATAGATGCCAATGTTTCCAAAAGATAGAGGTAAACACAAAAATAAGCATGTATGTACATAAATACAAACAAATACACCATGAAAGAAATCCCCACTAGCTAGCTATTAGAAGGGTAAACAGGAAGGAGGAGGGTATCCTGACTGAAGATGCTATCCAATTCGGACATCTACATTTATGGTAGGTACAAAACTGTACTATGTCCTTCATGGATGCATCTGCAGTCATAACAACTGGGTAGAATACCATAGCCAACTAGGGGAGGAGGATAAAAGTAGATTATGGTGTATTTAGGATCCCTTGCAGAACAGCAGTGGCAAACCCTGCTCGGGATCTGGAATATAGAGGTAAGTTATAATGCTTGGCAAATGTATGCATGGAGGTCCAAGTAGCCGCCTCAATAATGTCTTTGGTAGCCACTCCTCGTAAGAATGCTGTGGTAGTGGCTGTTGCCCTTGTAGAATGAGGTCTTATGTTCTGTGGAATTTGTTTTCCATGGAAGGAGTAACAGAATCGTATGCAATTTCCTATCCATTTGGAGATTGTCTGTTTGGAAATAGCTTTTCCTTCCCTTCCTGTTGCATAGGCTACGAAAAGTTGGTCAGTCTTTCTGCTATTTTTTATGTCCAAGTAGTAGCGTAGCTGTCTATGTACATCCAAGGTATGCAGTATTCTTTCCCCTCTGTTTTGTGGGTTGGGAAAGAAGGTAGGTAGGTGGATTGCCTGGTTTAAAGACACTCTGGATACCACCTTAGGCATAAATGTAGGATTAGTCCTCATGGACACTCTATCTTGGTGGAAGATTAGAAAGGGTTGCACTGCCATTAAGGCCTGTAGTTCTGAAACCCTCCTTGCTGAAGTAATTGCCAGTAGGAAAGCAGTTTTCCATGACAGGTGTTGTAGGTCTGCTGTTGCTGCTGGTTCAAAAGGTGATAGTGTCAATTTTTCTAGCACAAAGTTCAAGTCCCAAGCTGGCAATGGTGGTTTCCTTGGAGGTTTTACATTCTTGATTCCTCTGAGGAACTGCCTGAGCAAAGGGTGTGAAAAACAGGTGGATCAAAGCTGTATTCTGCTGAAATAGCTGATGCATGAATCTTGATGGAGGAGTAGGACAGGCCTGAATGAAGTAGCTCGGCCAGATACTCCAGAATGTTAGGCATATCTATGTTTGATGCATCTTTTCCTCTTTCAGAACTCCAGATGACAAACCTTTTCCATTTCCCAGCATAATTCCTTCTAGTTGAAGGCCTGCGTGCTTCAAGAATAATGTCTTTAACTCTTTGTGAAAGTTCTGTATTAGCAGCTGCTATGTGATGTTCCATGCAGTCAGTTGCAGCGTTTTTAGGTTTGGATGCATGGTGCTGAAGTTGTTCTGGGTTAGCATCAAAGTCATCAGGGGTATTGGCCACATATTTTCCGAGACATGCTCCTCAGCAGTGGGTACCAATGCTGTCTTGGCCAGTTTGGAGCTATCAGGATTATCCTTGGACGTTCCTCCTTGATTTTTAGTAGTACTTTGTGTATCAAGGGAAGAGGTGGGAATGCATATGCTGTTAGGCCTTTCCAGCTGAAGGAGAGCGAGTCCACTTTCCATGCTAGTGGGTGGAATGTCCTTGTGCAGAATTTTTTGAGCTGGTGATTGAGAGGTGATGCGAATAGATCTATCTGAGGCATTCCCCATTTCTTCGAGATGGTCTTGAAGATATCCGGGTGCAGCTGCCATTCGTGGGCATCCGATGTGGTCCTGCTTAACATATCTGCTAGAGAGTTTTCTTTTCCTGGCACAAATATTGCCTGTAACTGGATGTTGTAGCTGAGTGCCAGGGTCCACAGCTCCAAAGTCATTCTGCATAGGGGTAAGAATGAGTGCCTCCCTGTTTGTTGATGTACCACATGACTGTGGTGTTGTCTGTCCTTATCATCAAGTGGTCCTCCTTGAGAAATGGTCTGAACTTTTGGATTGCCAGTTTTACTGCCAGCATTTCTTTTAGGTTGATGTGCAGGTGAAGTTGGTCCTGTGACCACAATCCTTGTACGCATTTGTCCAGCATATGCGCCCCCCATCCTAGGTCTGAAGCATCTGTTGTGATGGTCTGGCTTGCTTGACCCTTGCGAAAGGGCAGGCCTGGGTTTGACTGGCATGCCTGAGCCCACCATAGGAACTCCTGTTTTAAGCATGGTATTAGTGGGATTTCCGTTTCTAGGCTGTGTCTGTGTTGGGACCATAAATTCTTTAGGTACCACTGTAGTTTTCTCATATGTAGTCTGGCAAATGGAACCAAGATTATGCATGATGCCATGAAACCCAAGGCCTGCAGTACCTGCCTTGCTGTTAACTTGTTCAGTTTTGTTAATGCCAAGAAGTAAAGAGGGAGCTCTTTTTGTTTTTCTGTAGTTAGGAATGCCATTTGTCTTACTGTGTCCAATTCCACTCCCAGGAAAGTCCTTGTCTGGGATGGTATCAGTCTTGACTTTTGTAAATTGACTGTGTATCCCAGTGCTTGAAGCAAGTAAATGACCCTTTGTAAATCTGTTGTCAGCTTGCTTTTGTTGTCTCCTTGTATCAGGCAGTCGTCCAGGTATGGATAAATTTGAATTCCCTGTAGTCTGCAATGGGCGATTACTGATGCCAGGCATTTTGTGAATACTCTGGGCGCAGTAGATAAGCCAAAGGGCAATGCTGAGAATTGATAGTGCTCTGATCCTGCAAGAAATCTGAGGTATCTTCTGCAGATTGGTCGAATGGGGACGTGCAGGTATGCCTCCTTGAGATCTAGAGTTAACAGCCAACACTCCTTGCCCAGCATGGGAAGAAGTTGCTGTAGGGTCAGCATTTTGAATTTTGGGACAATGATGTAAGTATTCAGGGTGGACAGGTCTAGAATTGGTCTCCAACTTTTTCCTTTCTTGGAACTAGGAATAGTCTGGAGTAGAACCCCTTCCTTGCTCTGCTGTTGGCACTTTCTCCACAGCTCTCATGTTTGCTAACTCCATTATCTGTTGTAGAGCCTCTGTCTTTTGATTTGGAGGTAGATTTGGCATTCCTCTTTTGTCTGGTAAAGTGTGGAAGTGGAACCGGTAACCTTGATCTATGGTTCGTAAAATCCACTTGTCCTTTGTTATGTGGTGCCAGTTTTTTGAAAATAAGGTTAGCTTTCCGCCTAGAGGAGCTGCTATCTGTTCCCTGGTAGGCGGGTTTAGGATTAAGTCACTGTGGCTGTGTTGATGTAGTGGCAGGTGTTGAGTCTGTGCCTCTGTTGTTACCTTGCCACTGTCGCCCTCTGTAGGCACCTCCTCTGGATTGGTTTCTGCCTCTGGAACGTCTATTCCTGCCCCTTTGAGGTCTTGTGGAGTCAGGAAAGGACCAATTTTTGGCAGGCCAGTTCCTGCTAAACCTTGGGGTTGAACCTGCAAGAAATCTTTAACTGTCTGGACTGATTTTGCCTTTTCTTCCATTTTCTTCATAACCTGCTGGGCAGGTGTACCAAACAAACTTGTTTTATCCATAGGAGCATCTAGCAATTTAGATTTAACATGATCCGGTAAAGCTTGCTCCTTTAGCCATGCATGCCTTCTAATTACAGTGCCAGTCATGGCTGATCTAAATGAAGCCTCCAGTGCATCATAGCGACATTTTAAAGAGTGGTTACTAACTTGCTGTATGTTATTTACCATTTCTAATACATATTTCTTATCAAGAGATTCATCAGTGGTTAGCTTTTTAGTTAACTGATCAAGCATAAACTCTTGGTATTGTATCATGTGAAACTGACAGTTTAAAGCTCTAGCTGAGAGAGTGGCTGAAGTGTAAACCTTTTACCCCATCTGTCTAATGACCTTGCTTCCCTTTCAGAAGGAACAGGGTTTTAGCTGTGGTCGCTGCTACTGCCTTGGGACCCTGGGAAATAGTTTCGGGTCTGCAAGAGGGGCCTTGTAAAGGTGGTGATGAGTATCTGGCACCCTGTAAAATCTGTCTGGTTTGGCAGGGGCTGGGGTAAAGAATCTGGAGCGGAGCAGACATCATTGAAAGCATCATCCACCACAGAGAGAACAGGAGGTATAGCTAAGGGCCTGTGCTGTGGAAGGTGCAAAAGGTCCTAAGTCTTTTCCTGGAGTCTGAAAAATCCTGTTGCTGCCATTGGAACTGTTCTCGCATGGCATGCAAGGTTTCCCAAAGGAGAATTCTTCTGGTGGGGAAGCAGCTGGAATGGATTCTTCAGCATCAGAATCTTCAAAATTGGAGAAAGGAGCCTCTGGCTGGTCAGTAATGTCTGATTCATCATCAGAATCATCAGAGGACACTGGCTCATGGGGCTCTGCCCTAGGTCTCTTCTCTGGGGCTGAGAGGCCCTGTCTGGGTGAGATTGAGATCCTCTAATTAATGAAATTAAATCTTCTGCCAAAGTAAGCATTTGAGAACTGGAAGAGGGCCTGGTTGAGGGGGGTTTAACAGGCACTGTTTTAGTAGTCTTGGCTGCTTTAGCCCTGGCAAAGGCCTTAATGGACATGGCTGCTGGAGGCCTAGCAGCACCACGTGCTGGGGTAGAGACATCCAAGGGAATGGTGTCTGATAAGTCAGTGGTAAGCACCGTAGTGGGTAAAATTTCTGAGGCCGATTCAAGAGTGTTAGCAGGGACCTCAGTTGTAGAGATAGATTCAGCTGTATTTTGATCAGCTTTCTCGGTTTCGGCCGAAACCGAGACACTCATGTTTGCTTAACCATGGTTTCGGCCGAAACCACGGACCGCGAGTGTCGGTCTTTTTCTTTGCGTTTTTTGGCAGAATGCGTAGTCGGAGGATCCGACGGCATAATGTACGCAAAATCAGAACCGAAAAACTGTTCTGCAAACTCCGACCGGCGCCTAGCGTTCGTCGGTTGAAAGAAGCACAGGACGAACAGGCTGCTACGTCGTGGGCTGGGCCTAAGCAAGGCAGGCAGTAAGAGTGGAAATCTTTATGAGGTATTTGTTTCCCACAGGTTAAACAATTATTAACTTTTTCTGACATCGGCTGAGGCAAGAAAGAGTCCCCAACGGGGTACTTAGCTTTAGAAGTCTTCGAAGTAGTATTCGGTAGAAGTAATCTCTGGATCCGACCGACCGGCACTTGCGAACAGCTTTTGCTTCGGGCGCCACGCGGCAAGAAAGACTGAAGAAAATGGCGTCGGCTGATGCTTTTATACCCGAAGACCCACAGAGATGACGTCGGGTGAAGTGCGACATCAGCCGAAGCCGGACCCGGACTTTGGAATCCGGCCGACTGAAGGGCTGCCTGACGACAGGACAACCCAGTTGTTATGACTGCAGATGCATCCATGAAGGACATCACCACCTCCTCTCCTGTAATCCCCTGCCTGCCTTAAACTCCTCAGATCAAGTTTGCACTACATACTGACAGATGCTCATACAAGAGCATTTTTTTTTCAAACAGTGAAAAAAGCAAAAAATTAACCTGAACAGAACCAAGAAAGTTGCTGGGAACAAACCTTAGGCTGCTCAGCTAGATCTACCTTGATTCCTGAAAAATGGTGACAATACGGAAAAGGGGATGATGTGTGGGGTGATTAAGACAGGCAGAAGATAACATCACACATATGCAGGGTTATGCTAAGTACATACATTTTGTATCTGAAGTTATCTTTTCCGTCCACCTCAACCTTTGGGACAGAGTCCCCAGCCATCCTAGGAGACATTATGTAATATGATGGAACCAAAGGCTGATCTGGACCTAGACTGAACGTCCAGTTTGTCGTAATGAAAGTGCAAAGAGATGCCTATGTGGTGCTGCACAGATGTCATCCAAAGAACTGCGTCCAAAAAAGGCAGTAGAAGTAGCTACTGTTCTGGTGGAATGGCCCTTATTCTAAAGGATAGAGAGATACCTCCAGATGTTCACAAATGATATGCAATCAGGACAGCCATTTGGACAAGGCCATTTTTGAACTGGTTGATCAAGCCTTGCCTTACAAAAAGACAAAACACTGATTGGATTTCCTAGACTGTTTTGTTCAGATAAAACTTTAATTGAAGATGAACGTCAATACAATAAAGCATGCAACTTTCTTTTGTTGATCAAGTTAGAAAAGAAAAAAAGTCAACTCAATAGACTGGTTCAAGGAAAAACCAGAAACATTTGTTTTTATGGAAGACAAGGTAAGTAGGGTATGAGGACAGGGTGTGCAACCTGAACTCTTCTGGCTGAGGTAATTGTTAAGAGAAAGCGTCTTCCAGGACAAGAATTTGAAGTGTACTGCAGCTGCCAGTTCAAAAAGGGATTTTGCCAATGACTGGGAAAGAAAAGGAAGATACCAAACAGGGGACAGACCTCTTAATGGAGAATCTAATTAAAATGGTTCATTTTAGAAAGGCATTCAACAATTTCAAGCATGCAAAAGGAATGTAGTCTTGACCCATGTGAAAGTTAGAAATGTCCCCCAACTGAATTGTCATTCAGGGCCCAGTTACTTTATTATTAGCACCCACCCAGAAATCTGAAATAGCCTTGACTGAAACAGAAAAAGGCTCTCTACTCTTGGAAGAAGCTCAGATAGATAAAATTCCATTTGCTAGAGTAAACGTTTCTAGTGGACAGCTTTGGGGACAAGGGATAAGAAATGAAGAACATGTTCAGAAAGCTTGACATCTTTGACAATCCACTGGAACAGAAGTAACCAAGCAGTTGATTTGAGAGATTTCAAGTTTGGGTGAGGCTGACCTGAAGGGTGACTGATAAAATTTCGAGATTTATGCAGGACCCAATGTGGGTGAAGGTAAGGCCATAGGAATGGAAAACAGATCTGTCCGGCAAAAGAGGACAATGAGGATTACTGTTGCTCTGTAAAGGACTGCTTTCTGCAGGAATTTGATTATCGGGGATGTCAGAGGATATGCATACAGCAGACCTGGGGGCCAAGCATGCACAACAGCACCATTCTGTGAATGTTTCCTCTAGTCAATCTGGGAAAAGGTAGTGGTGCTTTTGTTGTATGGAATTGTCCCCAAAAGCAGAGGACTTGAACCTCTACTGCTGGACTGAGGGATCAACTTACAAAGCATCAAGATGCTCCTGCATAAACTGTGCAAGAATGCTGGATTCCCCCGAGATGTGCATTGCTATCAGAAACAGTTGCAAGAATACTGCCCTGTGTCACAACTTCACAGCCTCTTGACATAGTGGGCAACTGTGGGATCACCCCCCCCCCTTTTGTTCAAGTATAACACTAAAGCAGAACTTGTTCGACTGAATGATAATCACACCTTTGGGATGGCAGTTTTGGAATGCTAGCAATGCTGAGAGAGAACTGCTCTCATCTCCAAGATATTGATGGGTGTAACAGCCTCTGACTGTGGCCAGGTACCCTAGACCATCCTTCCTCACTGGACCACCTTCTCAGCAAGAGAAAGGCATCCATGGTTATGCTGGCCTTGGACATGGAGTACAAAGGGATGACCCAGAGAAACTAAAAGGGAGGATGCCCACTAGCAGATGTGCTGTCAAGTCACATTGCTGTGGTGGACTGGGTAGGTCATTAGGTGGGAGTAGACAGACCACTGAGATGACAAGGTCCACTGTAGAATTTTCACAAAGTATCTTGCTAGACGGACACAATAATGGCAGTTTCTTTTGGTACAAAAAAGATAATCAACTAGACCTCCAGATCCTAACAGTTCTGGTGGGACCTTTTGGATTACTTGGCTTGACAACAGCATTTGGATTTGTAAAGCTGTTTCCCTGCACTGCTGAGGTCTAATCGCTGGGAGGTGTTTGTTTTCCAGACTTGAAAAGGTGTGGGACAAGATCAGTGTAACCACTGGAAATGACAACACCCAGGACTCTGATGTGATGGCATCCGAAGCTTGAAAGTGGAGAGTCACACTCACCAGACTGTCTCCATAGTACAGTAATCAGGCAACTTTTCAGGAGTGCTGAAAGAGCCTCCCTGTGAAAGCACTCCTGAAGCCCCGAGTGTCTTAGGAAAACTGCTGCAGTTTACTGATGAACACCCCCCCCCCTTTGATTCCTACACAAGGAATTTTGAAGGGGTGGAGGAATGTACATTCGCCAATAGCAAACAGCATTTTACCTTCTTCAATCCTTGCCAGTGTCACTTTCACTTTGGGACCAAAAAGTGTGATGCCATCAAAGGGAGCATTCAAGAGTAACACCTTCAAATGGTCAACAAAATTGCAAAAGCACATCCACACATGACAAGTTGCAATAGCAGGCACTGGCACTGCAACTCATCTCAAAACCACTGCCTGCTACAGATGCTGTACCATCTGCCTTACTGGAAATAAGGCACATGAGGATATTCAATATAGACTGTATGGTGGACAACAGTCTCTCCAATGACTTATAAGAGTTGCCAAGCAACCACCAACTTAGAGGTTTCAGAAAACAAATCTCATTAAAGCCTCATTAAGTCCTCCAAATAATTAAGCACACCATAAGCAAACATGGCTGATGCATAAGTAGGCTTGCCAAAAGGGTCCAACACTCTTGACTTCCTATTTAGGGATGGACCACGGACCATTCCGCCAAACTTTCCTTTTTCATGGTCAAGGCAATGCCAATCACATCTACAGAAGGACCTTTACACTAAAATGACCTGTCCTGGGGGGAGCAAAACTTTATTCGGTTTACATGGTCCTGGTATCACTATTACCTAGTTCTATCCTAGTTTTCCTGGATACAAGGTCTATGAGGGCATCCAGAGGTGGAACCACCCAAGAAATGGATAGGCCTGTGGTAAAGGCCTTGAGGAAGACAAACTCCTCTGGAGAAAGTGATTCGGAGATCCACCCCCACCCCCCACCTCCAGTACCATTAATTCCAACAAATCACCAAAGGAGACATCCTCAGAGGGATTTGGGGACCATTCTCCTTCATTAAATTCAGAGTTCTCTATGACAGCGTCTTCCTGGGAATTTAAGTATTTTCTCTTGCACTAACTCTTCTTACGAGCTGCACAGGGGGTGGGGGGATACAGCAGCAGATGGGGCTGGTCGAAGCTCAATAGTACAGGCTGCCTCAAGACCTACTTATGAGAAATTCAGGCCAGAGCAGGGGTTCTACATTGTTCCATCAAAGACAGCAGAGCCAGTCTCTGAAAAGGACAGAATCCTCTCTATGAAGTCAAATAGTAACACTAAATCCAGACGGTTACATGGAAGCGCCCCTGTATTTGAGAACCTGCAGGAAGCTCTCATAACAGCCTCTGACCAGGTCAGATCATAAACTGATATCAGTAAAGAGCTATCTAAAGTGGAGGCAGTGAGGGATAGAGACCGCTATAAAAACCTTTGGGTCAAATTAAATCCTCAGACCTCCATCCCAATTTCACTACCCTGAAAAGCACTCCTATTAGAAGAAAATGGAGCAGTGTACATCAAGGAAGGAGTCGGACCTGAGAACAGTCAGACTGTCAGCCTCGACTTGTGCACAAGAGGAGCATTTGTCAGAACCAATGGCACCAGCACTGGGATGTAGCCCAGAGGAGGAGCAGACACAGTGGCAGTCAAAGGAACAGGGCCCTCAACTCTCTGGGATAAGGGAGGGGAATAATTCCAAACTCCATTTCAGCTTTTAAAAAGGTTCTCATGATCTGATCTAAATTCGTATCTTTGACACTCTTACTAGAACTACTGGACTTGCAGGAAGACAAAGAAATAAGCTTGCAGAGCTTTGGTAGTTGCAGAAGAACCTCCTGGATCTGAAAATGTAATGATATGTTCCAATGGGGAGATGTCTCTGAAGAAATTTCCAGTTCCAGTGTTATGGCCATAAAGCAGGAATGGAACAGATCACAAGTTGGGGTCACTGATAAAAAGGTGTTTGGAATATCAGAAATGACCACCGAGGTCAGATCAAAGTCTGACACAGAGAAGATAGGAGACCTCTGCCAAGAAGGCCCCAGTTCCAACCCTTTCAAGGAAGCCAGATCAAAGCACATAGGAGTCTTGAGATTTCATTGGCCATCTAAGGGCAAAACAGAATGCCTTTTGTCTTTTAAATTCTGTTTTTTTCCCGCCATCTTGTCTCTCTTCTTCCCTTCTTTTTCACTGGTTTTACAGGGGTGGAGAGGTAGCAGCAAGTAGCTGCTGGTTACATACATTTCAGAACCAATTTAGCTTGGTGAACTGGCAAGATAAATAGACCTGCTCATCTCCAGGACATTTATGTGCAATTTGGCCTCTGTGGGGGACCACGTGCCTTGAACCGTCCTGCCCTAAAAATGGCCTCCCTTACCCAAACAGGGCAGCATCAATGGTCACTGTGACCTTGGGTGGAAAAACACGAAGGGTCTGCCTAAAGTTGGGTCCTGAGACTGAAGCCACCAAGCAAGGTGATTTCTGCACACACGAGTCATCCTGACAGGCATGGACATGGGATGAACCTGAGTAGACCACTGAATTGCCAGGGTCCACTGCAGAATCCAAGTGATACATGGCAAGTGGCACTAACTGGATGGCAGCCGTCATCGAACATAACTGTTGTACAATTAGATAGGCAACTGGGCGCTCTAGAACCAGCACGCAAGAGACCTGACCCTGAGTAAGTTGAACTCTGCCTAGGGGTACTGCTGCAGTCTCCAACACTGTATCCAGTTGAACCCTGATAAACTCTAGGTTATGGCACAGAGAAAGATTGGATTTGGTCAGGCTGACCATGATGCCAAGATCCTGAAAGAGATTGAGGGTATAACTGGTGGCCACTGACAGTTGATGCCTCGTCAAGAGCCAATCGACCAGGTACGGAAAAACCTGGAAGCCTTGCAGCCAGAAATGAGCTGCTAAAACTGCCATACATTTGGTAAACACCCGGGGGGGGGGGGGGAAGCTGTGGTGAGTCCAAAGGGTAGTGCTCTGAACTGAACTGGTAGTGATTGGCTTCTAACCGAAAGCGCATGTTGTCTCCTGGAGCATCTGTCGATCCTGATATGAATAGTACACATCCTTGAGATCCACACTGAGCACCACCCAACCTTCCTTGCATAAGAGAGACAGAATGGATTGAACAGTGACCATCTGGAAATTGGACTTCTGGACTGACAGATTCAGTTCACTGAGGTCCAAAATTGGACGCAGGTCCCTGGTCTTTTCTGGCACCAAAAAGGAGTGAGAGTAAGTTCTGGACCCTCGTCCAGCTGAGACCATCAAATGGCTCTTTTTAGAAGGTGGTCTTGAACCTCAAGATGGGCCAACTCCCTTTGGCAGGGTGGAACATCCGGGAGAGATTTTAAAACTAGGGTGGGGTTGGGGAGGGCTGAAAAAAGGGAATGAAATAACCCCTGGAAATAATCTAACACCCACTGATCTGAGGAAATATTTGTCCAGGCTAGTGGGTGAAAGGAAAACTATCCCCCTGACTGCCTCCAAGGCAAGACAGTCAGGCAGCGCTTCAAGAGCGCAGAAAGGGCTTCTTCGAGAAGGGTTCCTGAGAGCCCTGATTCTGCAGACCCCCTTTGCCTCAGAGGCAGCGCCTACCATTGAATCCCCCACCCAGGCTTGTGGAAGAGGATTCTTGGGGAGCATCCTGGAAGGAGGACTGAGTCTTGCAGAAAGTACAGTCGTGTACACTTACCACAAATGTATATGTTCGAGTGTATTCACTGTTGCAGTCATCACACTTGTGTTATCTGCTTGAAGGTAGCCCTCAGTCGGCCTGAATACCAGTGTCTTGGGATTTATGTGTCAGATGCGGTCACCTCTTCCATGACGTCAGGTTGTCAGGGGTATAAAAACATGCAGCCGACGCCATTACATAAGTTTTTCTTGCCGCAAATGTCAGGAGCCCCCAAAATAGGAAGCAATCACATGGTGTGGAACACCTCCAGTAAAAGGTAAATAACATTCCCATAAGATATGGCCAAAAAAGAGGATAGGTAGAAAGTAAAGAAAAGACAGGGGGCTGGAGGGAGGGTAACCAGGACTGACACACTGAATACACTCGAACATCTACATTTATGGTAAGTGTACACAACTGTACTATGTTCTTCGTGTTTCACTGTTGCAGTCATCACACTTGGGTTGATTCCAAAGATGAGGAAGGATGGAGGCAGTCAAGAAGTATTAGGGCTGGCTAGCAGGCCTTTGCAAGACTGCTGTGGCAAATCCAGCTCTGGATTTAGAAAAGACAGGTAAAGTGGTAATGCTTGGTGAAGGTGTGGACACAACTCCAAGTTGCAGCTTCCAGGATGTCCCTGGTAGCGACTCCCCCTGAGAAATGCTGTAGAGGTTGAAGTAGCCCTAGTGGAATGAGGTCTGATCCCCTGTGGGTAGGGTTTTCCATGGTGTTTGTAGCAGAAATGGATGCAGTGTGCTATCCATTTAGAAATGGTTTGCTTTGAAGTGGCCTTCTTGCCCTCTGCCCCTGTAGCAAAGCTGACTAAGCAGCTGGTCAGATTTTCTGAACAGTTTAGTCCTGTCCAGGTAGAACCTGAGCTGTCTGTGCATGTCCAAGGAGTGCAGGATCCTTTCCCCTTTATTGTGAGGATTAGGAAAAAAAGGTTGGTAAATGGATGGATTGGTTTAAAGCCACAATGGATACCACCTTGGGCATAAATAATGGGTTAGTCCTGAGGGAAACCCTGTCCGCATGGAAGATAATGAAGGGTTCCAAAGCCATAAGGGCCTGCAACTCGGACACTCTTCTTGCTGAAGTGATGGCTAGAAGTAAGGCTGTTTTCCAAGAGAGGAATTTTAACTCTGCTGTAGCAGCAGGCTCAAAAGGGGGAACGTGAACTTCTCTAATACAAAGTTAAGGTCCCAGGCAGGAATGGGAGCTCTCCTTGGGGGGTCTTAAATTGTTAGCTCCTCTCAGGAACGGTTTAATCAGAGGGTGAGAGAAGAGGGGTGGCTCAGTATTGTAAAGAGCTGAGATGGCAGAGGCATGAATCTTAATTGATGAGAAGGATACGCCTTTGTGGAGCAGCTCTGCTAGATAGTCTAGGATTTGAGGTAAGGTGGGCCATGGCTGTGTCCTTTCCTTGAGACTGGCTCCAAGAACAGTATCTTTTCCACTTTTCTGAATAAGATTTCCTAGCACTAGGCCTCCTGGCTTCAAGGATAACATCCATCATCTGTTTGCTGAGGGTTGCTTGTGATGTATTCAGGAAATAAAGCCAGGCTGTCGGGTTCAGGGTTTGGAGCTGATGAAAATCTGCCCCTCCTGCTGGGACAGCAGAACGGGGGTCTGATGTAGGTGCCAGGGTGGCACTGCTGTCAGACTGCGCAGTAGTGGGTACCAATGCTGGTGCAGCCAGTCTGGTGCAATAAGGAATGTCCTTGGCCTGTCCTGTCTGATCTTGAGTAGTACGTTTGGAAGGAGGGGCAGAGGGGGAAAGGCATAGATTGAGAGGTTTTCCCATGTAAAGGAGAGGACCATCCACTTTCCATACTTGGCTGTGGGGTTTTCTGCTGCAAAATTTGCTCAGTTGATGGCTTTGGGGGGAAGCAAAAAGGTCCACCTCTGGTGTCCCCCACCTGTGTATGAGAAGTTTGAATGAGTTTGGTTCCAGTTTCCACTTGTGTGGGTTCATTAGATTTCTGCTCAAGTCGTCTGCCTGTGAATTTAGTTTGACTGGCAGGAACTGAACTTGCAGGTGCACATGACTGCTCAAGGCTGTGCTCCACAGAGCCATGGCTAACCTGCAGAGTGGGTAGGAATGAGTTCCCCCTGCTTGTTTATATACCACATAACTGTGGTGTTGTCTGTCTTTATCAAGAGTTGTCCTGAAAGGATAAGCTATTTGAAGTCTGTCAGTGCATTCTGTACAGCTAACACTTCTTTTTGATTGATATGCAGGTGAATTTGTCCTGGGCTCCATTTGCCTGCCATGTGAGCCCCCCATGCATAGTCTGATGCGTCTGTTAGGGTTTGGGCGGCAGGGGGGTTGAGTGAAAGGGACTCCCTTGTTGTGGTTGCAAGCCTCTGCCCTCCAAAGGAACTCTGTCTTTAGACAAGGAATGATAGGAATCACTGTTTCCAGGTCCTGAGAATGTTGACACCAGAAACTAAGTACCACTGAAGTTTCCTCATATGCAGTCATGCATATGGAATTAGTAGAATGCATGAGGCCATGAACCCTAGGGCTTGCAGTATTTTTCTTGCAGAAAGCTGGGTTTGGGAGGTCAGTAGTTTGAAGTAATTTGTCAAATAAACCTGCTTTTCTGGAGTGAGGAATGCCATCTGGGAAGTTGTGTTCAAGCTTGCTCCCAGGAATACAATCTTTTAACTGGGTACCAGATGTGATTTCTTTTCATTGATGGTATACCCCAGAGAAGTTAGAAGTCTCTTTACAAACGTCAGGTGCTGAAGTAGCAATTCCTGACTCTCTGCCTGAATCAGGCAATCGTCCAAGTATGGGTAAATTTGAATATTTCTCTGCCTGCAGTATGCAATGGCTGGAGCCAGGCACTTTCTGAATACCCTGGGCACAGATAAGCCAAAGGGAAGTGCAGAGAACTGATATAGCATAGAGCCTGCCCTGAAATGTAGATATTTCCTGCAAGATTCCCTTATGGGGGCGTGCAGATAAGCTTCTTTTAAGTCTAGGGTGACTAGCCAGAAGTCCTTGGCTAACACAGGAAGCAGCTGCGAGAGTGTAAGCATTTTGAATTTTGGTACCACCAGGAAGGTGTTGAGAGCAGACCGATCCAGAATAGGGTGCGAAGAGTTCTCTTTTCTGGGCACCAGGAACAGCCTGGAGTAGAAACCCTGTCCCCTTTGCTCTGTTGGAACAGGTTGAATAGCCCTGATACTGAAGAGAAAGTACTTGTATTTGGGCCTCTGCCCACTGGTTTGGAGGAAGGTCTGGCAATCCGCTTGGGGTTGGCAGTGAGTGGAAGTAGAAGAATCTGTATCCCTGGGATACAATGTTTAAGACCCATCAGTCCCGGGTAATGTACTCCCAGTATTTTGCATGCAGAGTGAGTTTTCCTCCTAGAGGTGCAAGTACTTGGGCACAGCTGGGAAGGATGAAGGACAAGTCATTGTGAACTTTTTCCATAAGGGGGTGGCTTACCACTCCCTGTTTTTGAAGAGGGAGCACTCCATTGTTTAGATCTGTGCATACCCAGAGACTGTAGTTTTTGTGGTCTGTTGCCCCTAAGTTTGGGCTGAGAAGGTCTGGGAGGGACTGGAAAGAACCAGTTTTTTGAAGGCCAATGCCTACTGAATCTAGGTGACTGTACCTGTAAGAAATCTAACAGTTTGCATAGATTTAGCTTTTTCCTCCATATTTTTAATAACTACTTCTGCTTTTGAGCCAAACAAACATTCTTGGTTTAATGGAGCATCTAGTAATTTTGCTTTGACATGGTCTGGCAAGATTTGTTCCTTCAGCCAAGCATACCTTCTCAGAACAGACCCAGTGACAGCAGCCCTGCAAAATGCTTCTAAGGCATCAAAACCACACTGCAAAGTAGATTTACCAACTTGGTTTGCAGACTGCATTAACTCATCAACTCTTGTAAGTCTTTATTTTCTGCACAATCAGGAAATAACATTTTTTGTTCATTCCATAATATGGTGCTGGTACTTCAACATGCAAAACTGGCAATTTAAAGCCCTGATGGCAAGAGTTGTACAGGTATATACCTTCTTACCCCATCTGTCTAGAGCCCTAGAATCCCTGTCCGAAGGGGTAGGGTTTTTGGCTGTAGTAGCCTTAATACCTTTAGGTCCCTGGGAAATGGTCTCTGGATCCGCAGTGGGATTTCTAAAGAGAAATTTGTGAGAGTCAGGTACTCTGTAGTACCTGTCAGGCTTTACAGGAGCTGGAAGTAAAGTATCCGGGATAAGACTGGATTCCATGAAGACAATCTACAATATCCAGGACAGGGGAAATAGCTAGAGGCCTATGCTGAGGCAAGTCTAAAAATTCCCGAGTCTCTTTTTGGACTGTGGGTAGTCCTGGCATTCCCAGCAGAAATGCACTCTTAGGGTATGCAAGGTTTCACCGAAAGAAAAGTCCTCTGGGGAGGGAGGCAGAGGGAACAGAATCCTCTGCATCTGAATCTTCATAGGTAGATAAGAGTATGTCCTGGTAATCACAGGGGTCAGAGTCATCGGACTCATGGTCTGCAGAATCAGAAGGAAAATCAATTCTTTGTCTTTTAGAGGGGGGAGGTGGCTTCCCCTAATTAAAGTAATAAGGTCTTCAGCCATTCTAAGCATTTGTTTCTGTAGCATGGGAGCTTGAGAATGTGCTTAGGTCATCGGTTTCCCAGGCTTAGTGCGAACTCTGGGCCTGAGAAATTTGGTAGTTTTAGTCATGTCTGTTTAATCGGAAGGTCAGAATACACCCTCAGAAGCCAGTGCCTGCACTGCGGCTCCGGACCTATCCAAGGTAGAGACATCTGCAGGTTCCATAGTCGAAGCATCTTGCGGCATACCGAACTCCGAATGGGTCTCAGTAGGGCCTGCGAATCTGTAGAAGTGGGTAACAGGGGCTGCGATAGCACCTCACCGAGTACCGGCAGACTGGCAACTAGCTTAACGGAAGCGTCGTCAGCAGTTTTGGACCTATGCAGTCTGTCTTTATCTTTATGTTTTTTCGGAAGATCGGTAGCCAGATGGCTTATCGGAGCCATTTTGGAATACGGAGAACGAAAGCGAAAGAATTTAGATACAAAAACAGCCCGACGACGAATAGTTCGGGTGTTGAACAAGACACAAAACCGACAGACAGGGACGTTGTGGTCTGGGCCTAAACAGGTGACACAGTAAGAATGAAAATCTCTGAGGTATTTGCTTTCCACAGGCAAGACAATTGTTAACTTTTTCTAACATCAGTTAGAGCAAGAAAAAAGGATCCCCAATGGGGTGCTTAGCTTTAGAAGACTTTAGGTTTGAAACTCTAAAAACAAAAATTTCAGGTAGCGGCCGACCTGCACTTGCTAAGTGCTTCTGCTTAGGGCTCCCGCGCGGCAGGAAAAGCTGATGTAATGGTGTCGGCTGCATGTTTTACACCCCTGACGACCTATCATGGAAGAGGCGTCTGCATCCGACGCAGAACTCCCAAGACTCTGGTATTCAGGCCGACTGAGGGCTACCTGCAGGCAGATAACCCAAGTGTGACGACTGCAACAGTGAAACACAAACAACATCCCAAGTTTCTTACTACCTTGTTGAGTCTTAGAAAAAGATCGTTGGGGAGTAGAAAACTTGATTCCCACAGCAGACAAGAGTCTTGCCCTCCTGCTTGCTGCAGGACAATGTTTCCTTGATGGAAGGTCCAACAAAGTCGAGCCGTCAAAGGGAGCATTACTAAAAGATCCCTTGCAGGGTTCTGCAAACCTGCAAAGGAGAAGCCAAGCGTGCTGTCTAATGGCAATGCCTGTTGTCAGCTGCTCGAGAGGTGGCCTCCGCCGCAATGGAGATCAACCTCATAGAATCATTAGCTAGGGAAGTCAGAGTGAACAACTTAGGAGAGACCAGCTTACGACTCTCCAAAGGCAGCAGCGCTGTAAGGAAAGTGCTGAGTTCCGACATCAAATCCCTCTGAAGCCAGATAAAATGTGCCAGTGTAGTTGGTTGCTCAGTCCAAATGTAGCTGAGGCAAACACGTGCTTTCCAAAGTGGTCAACTGCCAAAAACTACCTATTCGGGGGACGGACTGAGGTGCTCCGCTCCTCCTCAGTAGCAGCGGCCACCACGATGGCATCAATGGGGATTGCCCTTGCTCCAAAAAGCATCATCTTTGGGAGGACTGAGGAATTTGTCCTTTTTGGGTACAGATTTCACCGTGTCCAGCTCCTTCCAAGTCCTGCCAACGAGGAGATTCACAATCTCGTCGGCAGGGGAACAACTCAGGTAAAGAAGAAGACCCCATCCCGAAGACCTTCAGGAACATGGATTCCTCCAAAGACGGAGTGGGGGAAGACCAACTCTCGCTTTGCTTGAGAATTTCAAGGAAGTCCCTAAAGGACACTTCCTCAGATGGAAGCCAAGAGGACCTGTCTCCATCCTCAAAATCAGTGTCCTTGGTGAGGGACACTAAGAGAGTCCAGGTGCCTCCTCTTACACATTCTCTTCAGAGGGGATTCCTCCACTGTGGGCTCTGGGGAGGACTCAGAAAAGGCAGGGATCCCAGCTGAGGCAGTGCCCGTCTGAAGGCACTCACAGGAGGGCTGACCCTGGAAAGATGATGAAGCCTAGTCATCCAAAGCTAAGAGGGGCTAGGGAGGACCTAGAGACGAAGGAGAGGCGACTACCCCAAGGCTAGAATGGGGCAATGAGGATAACCAAGCTCCCCAGCCTGTGAGCTTTCTGAAGGAATTTTGGAATCAAGTGAAGAGGAGGATAAGCATACAGGAGACCGGGAGGCCATCACACTGCGTCTGGGGGATTACCCCAGTGTGGGATTCAGAGCAAAGAACTCGCTGCATTTCACGTTGAAAGGAGAGGCGAAGAGATCGCAGCAAGGCTGACCCCACTTGAAAAATATCTGTTTCACTACTGAAGGATTCAGACACCACTCGTAAGGCGGCAGTGTAGACCTGCTGAGCCTGACCGCTAGAATGTTAGACCTTCCCAGAATGTGCGTTGCCACCAGAAAACGGCTGGTGGAGTTCGCCCACTCCAACACTCTCATGGCTTTGCGACATAAGACCTGGATCCCCCCTGTTGGCTGATGTACCAGACCACCGACATATTGTCTGTCTAGATAGAAATCGTTCCTAGGGGAAGATGGGAATGGAGAGCCTGCAATGCTAAAAGCACTGCCCTCATCTCCAGGATGTTGATATGCAATCTGGTCTCGTGAGGGGACCACATGGCTTGGACTGTCCCTTCCCAAGCAATGCCCCCCCCCCCACCCTAGTAGGGAGGCATCCATAGTCACAGTGGTTGAGGGGGAGGGTGGAAGTAAGAAGCCACCCCAGGCCACATCTGGGGAATGAATCCACCACAGAAGAGAGTCCCTGCACAACCGAGAGATTCAAACAGGATGAGACAAAAAGATCAAACATGGACCACTGGACCGCGAGGGTCCATTGAAGAACCCGCATGTGAAACCATGCCATGGGCAAGATATTGATCATGGCCTCCATGGACCCCAACGCCCTTAATACCATTTCTGCTGTCAAGAGACTGAGCTTGGAGGATGTGTAGCTTCAGAGATTGGATCCTGTCCAAGGTAAAAAAGACTTTGGTTTGAATTGTGTCCAATCGAGCCCCAGTGAAATCGAAGACTTGAACCGGGGCCAGAGACTACTTGATGAAACTGATGGTAATGCCCAACCACTGGGCTAAGAGAAGAAGGGAATCCCTCGCTTGACTGAGCTGATGTCTGGAAGGGGAGGAGAGGACCCAATTGTCCAGGAAGTGGAAAACCTGTATGCCCTGGAGTCTCAGGTGAGCCACTACCACTATCATCACTTTGGTGAACACCCTGGGGGTTGTGGTGAAACCAAAGGAGAATGCTCTGAACTGAATAACTGATCCCCAGCCAGAAGCGGAGGAACCTTCGAGAATGCCTGTCCATTTTCATATGGTAGTACGCATCCTACAGGTCGATCGACCACACCCAATTGTGCAGGAAGGGCAGGATAGATAGAAGATGGACCATCCTGAATTTTGTCTTTGCCACAAACCGGTTCAAGGTGGAAAGATCCAGAATGGGTCTCAAGTCCCCAGTCTTCTTTGGCACCAAAAAGAACCTGGAAAAAATGCCAAACCCGGACTGGTATGAGGGGACGGGTTGGATGACTCGCTTTTCTAGCAGCCTTGCAATCTCCAGTGCTGCATCCTCCCTTTGCACAGGGGAAACATCCAGTTGTTGTTTGGGTGGATGGGGTGAGGAGACAAAGGGGACGGAATAGCCTCTGGATATAATCTGCAACACCCAATGATCTTCCATGATGGACTCCCACACTGTTACTTGTAGCAATAGGAGACCCCCGACTGCCTCCAGAAACGAGCAGCTGGGCAACCCCTTCAGGGTTGCTGCGTGGGTTTCTCCAAGAAAGGCTCACGAGACCCTCGATTCCTCGGACCCCCTATGCCATTAGGGCTGTGTCTATCAAATCCCCCTCTGCCCCTAGGGGAAGGAGAGTCCTGAGTGTCCTGGGAAGAGTTCTGAGATTTTTAGAACCACATTTTCTCGATACCCTCTTATTCCTTGAGAAGGTTCGTTGAAGGGATGAAAAGCGGATCCCGACGGCAGACAGTCTTCCCATCCTTCTCACTCTGGACTAGGGTGTCATGTACCAAATTCCCAAAAAGGGAGGAACAGTCATACGGGGCATTCATAAAAGATGCCTTGGAGGGCACCTGATGGCAACACCTGTACCGGCAGCTCTACTAATGCCCTCAGGAGCATGGGAAAGGAGACTCATAGATGTGTTAGTGACAGAAGTCAGGGTGGCCATTCAAGAGAATGGTTTCTTGTCCTCCGCTGACATGGACCCAGAGGTAGACTCAGCAAACTCCTTGTCCAGGTCTCGCTGCAGCCTAATCACGTGAGCCATATAATTCAACACCCACGTAGAGAGGGTCACTGAAGCATGCACTCACTTTCCAAAACGGTCCATATTCCTGGACTCATGGTCAGGATGGTGGACCATGGAGCTTTCTTGAGTGAGCTTTTTAGTGGCGGCCACCACCACCATGGCATCAACCGGGAATCCTTTAGTCCAATGGGTTCTGTCCAAAAGGGGGCTCAAAACCTTGTCAGGGTGTTTAGGAATGGGCTCCACAGTGTCCAGTTCCTTCCACGCCCAAGATGTGATAAGATCCACCAAAGGATCTGCAGGAGGGGACACCCAGGAAGTAGAGGGTCCTGTGCCAAATGCCTCCAAGAACACAGATTTGTCAAGAGTTATGTCTTTGGACAGACTACCCCCCCCCCCCCCCCACGCTGGCATAGGATTTCCATGACGTCTCCAAAGCTTTCCTTCCCCTTCCTCCAAATCAGCGTCTTCCATGAGGGACTCCAGATGGGAGTTCAAGTGCCTCCTTTTGCATGCACGTTTGTGGAAGATCACCTCAGTGCATGTCGCTGGGGAGGACTCACCGTCTCACTGCTTCCAAGAGGGAGCACCCTGGGGCCAAGTGGCAGCAGACAGTCTCTGTGATGGCAGAATGGCTGGCTGAGTCCGCACCAGGAACAGAGGGAGCCAGGATGGACTCCTAAGATGAGACTGTCAAGGGTCTCGATGTTATCAAGAGGACCCTCTCCACGACATCGAAAGTCGAAGGGGAACGGATCTCCTGAAAAGGCATAATGGTTGGAGCCGTAACCCTCTGACATGATGGGGGAGCCGGAGCTGAACCTCCAGGCGCCGAGATCCCAAAGGGAAGGCTCTGCTCCAAAAGGCGTGGAGTGAATGCCATCCTCTCAGATCTCGCGCCAAGGCTATGGGTCCGACAGCTGGATGGATCCAAGCTAGTCGGATTAGACCTGCTCAAAATCATAGCTGGCGTCGAGGTAGAAAGTACCATTGGAGCCAACCCCTCGATGCTGAGTGTCCTCGGATCCAAGGGATCCAAAACCAGAGGTCGGATTGGAGAAGGAGCAATAGGGATGAATGCCGACTGCATGCCTCCAGCTCTGGAGGGAGAGGGGGTAGGCAGGATTCTCAACTGAATCGGAATGCAGATAAACTTCCACATCATCCAATCCATCTCCACTTTGGAAAGGCTGCAGATGGAGAGAGAAGAGGAGGCCACCGACACCAGCCTGGGGTGTCAGTGAGGGGAAGCCTGCACTGGTGACCGGATCTGAAGCTCCTCCGGCTCTGGAGAGAACAGAGGGGAAAGGAGCTGGGGGACTCCGACCTCGATGCCGACAACTTTTGTCGGACAGCGGAATGATCCAGGGACCGCTTCCTGGCCCTGCCCTTGGACTTGGCAGATTTGTCTGACTGGTCTCAGTCCTCAGGCCTCTTGGCAGGAGTTAGAGTCCCAGAGGCTGGGGCTGAGACTGAAGTAAAAGCCGGGGCAGAAGAGGCCTGTGCCACAGAGGAAAGCGAGGAAAGCAGACCCTTCAAAATTAACTTATTCCTCCTGTCTATCAGTGCCCAGGGATTAAACCCAGCACAGATGGAACAGGAGGAATCTAAATGGGGTGCCCAAGACATACAACACACACAGTGTGGCCATCAGCTGGGGAGGGCTTGTGGCCACACACACACTGCATTTTTGTAAGACTGGTTTAGGTGTATCAGACATACTCCTAACTTGAGGCCTAACATGCGCGCGCACACACACACACACACACACACACACACACACACGACAGGAAGTTTTTTTTTTTTCTTTACACCAACGCAGATAACACGAGGGGAGGTAGAAAGATAAAAACACTTAAACTTTCTAAGCAGAGGGTACGGATCGTGATGTGGACAATAGTGAGGCAAACCAGATCTGAAGGGAGGAAGGAGACTGGGGCATTATGAGTAGGGGAGGAGCTTTGAGCTCGGATCAGATGCTGGATTTGCGGCATAGTTAGATCCATGCGGATCTGGGAACCCACAGGTTGAAGATCAAATGAAGACAACTTCAGATAAATAGTTACTTATCTACCATGAGGAAGCTTGAGCCAGGATTAAGTCCTGTGTGTTCTGTAGCAAACGAAATCATGGGGGTTACCAGGTCAGCAGGGGATTATGGGAAGGGGAGGAGCTTGAGCTCTGGATCTATTCATCAGTTGCTGGGTCAGCTCCAAGATCCATCTGTGATGAATAATGACATGAATAGCAGTAGATCCAGAAGTCTTACTATTCATGGAGGGAAGGCAGTAACAAATAGTACCACAATAAAAAACTTGTCACAAACCACACAGCAAAATGGCAGCAAGTATAACATAATGCCTGAAACTACGCTAAGAAACTGAAAGGTAATACAAGTTTTTTTTTTTGGTCAGAGAAAGGGAAAGGGAAGACCAGCAAAAAAGGCGTAGCACAGTGTTTTAATAAAAATGAAAAGTTAACACTAAAACATCTGAAATCCTGACAGTCTTATCTACTAGAAGGCAATACAGTGAGGAAGAAGCAAACAGAAATTAAGCTAGTCTTTCAAGTGTGAATCCAAATTTCTGTTTCTGGAGCTTCACACAGGCAGGGCATTATGGCAGAGGATGTGGAGCTTCGGAGCGTAAAGATTCAAAGATTGCCAGTCGTCAGATCCAAATGCCCAAAGGATAATTTGGATGGAAAAGACCACTATCAGTTGAGATATGCACTGCATCAGGTGAATATCTAAGAACCCAATCCCATAAACATCAGAAATCTGTCAGAACCACCTGTAACACAGACTACTAGAGGAGGCGTTGAATGCTTCTTCTGGTCAAATGCAGAAATACTTGCACTTGGTAGACTAGGGTACATCTGCTGTGGAGAGGGATTTTAAATACCTTTGATTATCTATGACATCCTGTCTAGAAGGCATGGTATAGTTAACTGCTGTAAACAAGTAACCACACTATGACATGGAGCTACTGCTGGCCCACAGGGACAAGAGCTTCTTGGCAAATACTGTGAAGTTTTTCTATACTGCCACAGACAAAACTTGAAACTATACCCTTTACAGTCATGGTTTTTTTTTATTATTTTACACTCCGTATTTTATAAGTTATAGAATCAGATGGAAGAAATGAAAGATAGAGGGCAACTGTCCTCACACGAAACTGAGGAGGCATCTGCTTCTATGTCCTCCGCACCTTGGTTTATTGAGCAGAAGAGGGGAGGACCACATTTTCCTGAGTGACATACAGGTTAACCTCTGGAGAGATCCTTACCCATGAGACCTTAATAACAGAGGACTCCAAAGTATGGATTGTAAGAGTAACACAGAGTCCATTAGCAATTCATAAGAAGGTACTCCTGGAATACAAATGGTTGAAAGCATGACACTTGTCTGTGATCAACTTCCTGAATGTATAAAAAAAACTGCTGGAGCCGATTACAACATGGTCCAGATTCAGGTTTTCCTTCAATGCCTTCATGACAAGAACTGCTTGCAGCTCCAAAATAAGGTCTATATGGGGGCTTCCTTCTCCAGGATTTCTAATTTCACTTGAGCCACTAAAAAAGTCCAGTTGAGCTCCCCAATACATTAATGAAGAGTCTCTCATAACGACCTGTGATGAGTGCAAATACAGAACAGGAACAAACCACTCTGACCCTTGCAGGAATGGTCTACTTCTCAAAGGCTAGGTGAAAGGGGCCTGATACTTAAAGGCATCTGTGAGTATGTTGACTCTGAAGCTAAAAGCAACTGAGTGTATGTTAACTCTAAATCTACTAGCATGTCACAGTCCACATCATCTATATCCTCAGCCATGCAAAAGGCACTGGAGATTATGAGCTCCACATAAAAAAATAATAAAGGAGATGGGAGGAGGATTCCAGCTTGAAACCTCCTGTCCATCCCCACTCAGTCTATCAGAAGATTACCTCTTAGGCTGTCTCTGTAAGCATAAATGACCAACAATGGCAAGTTTATAGCTCTACATTCATGGGAGCAGTCCTCTGTGATGTGATCACGGAGAATGACCAAGCATATGGAGACCTCCCAACAACTGCAATCACAAAAGCGCCAACCTCAGAAATGTTTTAAGAAGCTTCTCAAATGGACCTTGCAGGAGATGTTCCTTCTCCTCCAAGGTCTCCTCAATAATAATCTTTACCATGCATGGCAAACACAACAGATGCAGAAGGGAGGAAAAAACTGCAACACTTTCTACAGAAAGTAAGGTCCCTCTCCCAAAAATAAACCGACAATCTTCTTGGAAAGTATCAAACATGTCTAGCAATGCCATCCTAGTAGTTGGTATACCAGGTGGGACGATTTAAGTCAAATGGGACCAAGATGAGATGAAAGCTTATTGCCCTCGTGAGAGACAAGAGTAGAAGCTTTGGCCTAGTTTTGAAGGCAGAGCAGTTTTTTATAAGTCCATATGAGGGACACAGATTAGCTTTGTCCTAACAGCCTTGCAGATGTAGCTGTGACAGAGCAGAAGTCCTTTTAAGATGTGCTCATGTCCAACGGTGAAAACCCTCTGGTCTTTTGTGATAACCTTGCAAGCCAGAGCACACACAGACCATCAATCCACATGGACATTTAAGGAAAACAGTCAGGTCTAGGGTTCTAGGTCAACAGTATTATCCTCCTGAGCAACTTGTCTGACAAAGGTAAAGAAGTATTACAATCTAATCTTTAAAGGCCCTCCTTTGTCTTCTTGGGGGCTTCTTCTTGGGGGTTGGTTGAGTTTAGATGGTAACTGGAAACAGCTGGGGGAGGAAGGTCACAAAAATATTTGGCAATGCCCTTAAAAATCATCCTTCACTGGAATCTTCAGTCAGTCAAGTCTGTTAATCAATGATGATCAAAGGAGATTTTATCAGTTTGCAATGAAGTTCTAAAATCCCAGGGTAAAATGTACTAGTTTAGGGGATGCAATGAGAAATGTCACCTATCTACAGTGTGTGTGTATGTATGCATTCCATCTCCCATTTGAAGAAAATGGCTGGATTTTCTGAAAAATAAACAAACTACACTCTTAAAAGGTGCTCAACAGTGGATATGGCTTGTTTTATTTTCAGATGGTTATCAATCTGGTTATACAAGTGCCATCCAAAGTGCTGAAGACATTCCTCATAGTAGAGATCATATGCGACCTGCCAAAGCATAGCTTTTTTTTTTTAATAACTTTCTTGTCCTCTGGTGCTTGTCAGTCATCACCATCCCACAATCTGTACAGCCCAGTCCGTTACCCACTGGACAACAGCTGCCTCCAAATCCATTCATTGCCAGAGGGTGACGGCCAATCACAAAGCCATCATCCAGGCATTCATCAGTGCTTTCTCTACTGTTCTGCACACAGCTGTAGCATCAAACATCAAAGGGGAGGCATGCAATGGACTTGTGTTATAACTGTCCACTCATCAGTTTATAACTCAACTAAAGCCCTAACTCTCCTACCCCCATTACCAAACAGTGCATCTATGTGACCCTGGAATCCACCAGTGATTCACCTATGAAAGCATGCCTGGGCAAGCACCCTGCCCTAGTCACTCATCAGGATGCAAGAGCTTAGTCAAGCCATTTACTTCCACCCCCAAGCAGTCTAGCTACTCTAACAGTCGCTAATTAAAGCTGGGTCATCCAGATCAAAGTCAAGCATTTATTCCAATATGCCACAAAGCTGGGAGTGCCTGAGCACATTCTTGAGGGAGGGATGTGTCAACCATACTAATACTATGCAGGCACATCTGGGTCTACCACCCTATGCACTGTGGCAGAGCAGTCATGGGTTACATGGAAGCCCAATGTGGAAGCTCAAACAGTCTGGAACAACTCCTTCAATCCAGGCTCAGGCAGACCAAAAAGCTTCTTCATAGTCTCCGCCACATGGAAAGACTAACCTGGATCGGTGAGAAACAACTGAAGAACCTATACATCACTTGGCAGAGAAATTTTTTTTGCTCATCACGTCCAGAGCTTTGCATTTCTTGTCAGAGAGCAAAGCACTGTAATCTCTTGGTCTTAAACTGGACCAAAATGATCACAAAACAGCCTGTTTAGAATGCCTGTTGCATTCCTTTGATCATTACGCCTCCCAATTAACTATTCTAGTGGCCTGTTTATTCCCATGGCGGTGAAAAGTATGCAGAACACTTATTCCTCTGTGATTGAGATGTGAGCACCATGAGTAGTTTCCATTTATATGTAATAAGATCGTTGTCTTGCAGCTTGAATTCGCCTACACATATCATGCAGATGCTCAATAAAAGGATGTACAGTGGATCTTTCTGAGAGGTGCTATCCACTTCTGCAAGTGACATAACTCTCAAAGCACTGCCCTTTCCCCCTTGCAACAAAGATCTTTGTATGTTCTCCACTCTCAATCAGGGATTCAAATAAAGACTGTGCCTCAGATAAACACTCAACCTCCCTTGACAGACTAGCAGACAATCTCAAAACTCTTCTGTCTTCCTCTGACACCTGTGCCACTAACTGAACCTGGGTTGTCCAAGTCACAGCCAAGACTATATTCGCCTAATATCACTTAACTGAATACAAACCTGCCTTCTTTTGGGATAAGGGAGCAGTACAGATGGTGCATCAATGCTGAATACATGACATCCTGAACTGTCAAGTCTCTCTCTTCCTATCTAGCAATTTTTTTTGGGGAGGGGGTAGAGCTTCAGGCCTGTCTATGATAAACTTAATAAGACTTAAGGTTTCTCTAAAGGAGTCATCATCCAGTAGGGAACTGTAAGGAGGGAAATTGTCATTACCTTTTTCACCTTTGGAGATAATGATCTCTGGGTCCTTTGACTCCTAAGATCCACAGTGACAGAGAAACCCTTGCTTACACTCAGCTAAAGAATGACTGTACATGCCCAGTGGCCTCGTATGAAAGACAGCTGCTGTCAGGCTGCATAGTACCAGCAACCAAGGAAAACATTGGACAATAGTTGTGTGGGCATCTGAAAAGCTTGCAATGGACCCAGTGCTGGTGTTAGGCCACAATCCCTAAGGACAAACTAACAGTAATGAGGTCAGATGTCTACGGCCTGAGCTGTGAATCCTAGGATTGCAAGACCTGGTCAAGCACCCTCCTAAGACAGTAAGCCCGATCAAAAAACAGTGAAGATCTACAGTGAAGTCTCTAGCACTAAATGCTACCATCAGTGCTTGAGAGAGTTGAGTGAATAGCTCTCCAGGACCAAGTGGGTTGTGGGTAAACTCTAGCCATTAGTCTATAGGCTACAGAGTGTGTACTCCTTACCACATATCTTCCATATTGGCTGCCAGGGTTCACCTCTCCCCAGGTCCACTACTGCCTAACCAAGTCAGAGGGCATGTAAACCTGAGCTCTTGCTAGACTAGAATGAGGACGCCACATGTGGAGACCACTGTGGACAATATACCTACAGTTGGATGCCACCTATCTGCCCTACATTTCCATCATGTTTTGGCACAGTCCCGAGTCTGCAGGAGGGAACCTATATGCAAAATGCATACTGTGTACTCTTAGCAGCCACTACTTCTAAAATGTAAAGGCGGCCAGGAGTTTTTCCCTCCTGTGACTGGACTGAAATGCTTACATTTTATGGTAGTGCTTCAAGAATGCGCATCCACATAAACATTTGGATAATACAACTGCTTTAGGCAAGGAATGTAAAAAAAATATTCCATGTCATTTGTCACAACCTATCTGAAATGTGACAGTAGCTTCTGGAGGTCTACTTCATAACACTGAATTTCAAACATTGAGACCAAAACATCTAAATCCCAAAACACTGAAAACTCAGAACATTGAAAGTGTGCTTTATAACATTGAAAACTACAATGCGTATGTGCATAACATCTCTCCAGCTATAACACCAGGTAACAAACACTAAGTTTTTTTGCAGGGGTGCCCCCCCCCCCCCGTAAATTAAATATACCAACTCCAAGATCGCACTACAGTGGAAAAAAAGTTAATTTCATAACCTCAGGGTATGATGAGGTTAGAAAATTAACTTTTTTCCACTGTAGCGGAATCTTGGAGTTGGTATACTTAATTTACGGGAGGTGTGGGGGGGCTTGCCCCCTGCAGAAACGTAGTAGAAAGTGTGTTTTGTTAGGTGGTGGTGTAGGTGGAGGTGATATTTACTTGTGCAATGTAGTTTTCAATGTTATGTGGCACACTTTCAATGTTCTGAGCTTTCAATGTTTTGGGTTTTGAATTTTCGATGTTATGGTCTTCAACGTTATGAAGTAGACCCCCTCCATGATGCCTCAATGTATACCTGTGAAGACAGGATGTGTCCCCAAATGCAGAAGCTTCAGAGAAAAACAAAGTAATACTGGAAGGATAATCTCAATTTTGGCACAATACAACAGGGTATGCAGTGACATAAGCTCTGGAATGTCCATAAAAAGCCTGCCACTGAGTAAAGAAATTGCTATATGCTACCTATCTCAAGAGTATGCTTAAGCAAACTAGTAAAAAGCTTAAGAAAACCATCACTAAAGCTCAAAGGGAGTATGAACTTAAAATACAACTAAAAAAGTACAGTTGTGTACACTTAGCATAAATGTAGATGTTCGTGTGTATTCACTGTTGCAGTCATTACATTTGGGTAATCTGCTGGCAGGTTGCCCTCAGTTGGCCTGATTAACAAAGTCTTGGGTCCTGCATTGGTTGCTGTCCCTTCTTCCATAACGTCAGGCGTATAAAACATGCAGCTGACGCCATTACATCAATTTCTCTTGCCCCAGATGTCAGGTGTCCCCCTAATGGGGAGCAAATAAACAAAAACACAAAGGTATACCTCCAACTAAAAGCAAATACGCCAAAAAGGCTGTTAAGCATAGTAAAGGAAAGTAGAGGTATAGCCAGAAGAAATTAGGGGGCTGGAGGGCAGGTAACCAGGACGGCAACAGTGAATACAGTCAAACATCTACATTTATGATAAGTGTACACAACTGTACTATGTTCTTAGTGTTTCACTGTTGTAGTCATTACATTTGGGTAGATTCCCAAAGCTATGGTTGGGAGGAGGAGTTTTTATAGCATTAGGGCCAGCTATAAGGCCCTGAAAGACAGCAGTGGCAAAGCCAGCTCTGGATTTAGAGAAAATTGGCAAATGATAATGCTTGGTAAAAGTTATGTACAGAATTCCAAGTAGCAGCCTCTAGGATGTACCCGGTAGGAACACCTCTGAGAAAGGTTGCAGAAGAAGATGCAGCCCTGGTGGAGTGAGATCTGATCCCTTGGGGGTAGGTTTTCCATGGTGCTTATAGCAGAAATTAATGCAATGGCTTAGTCATTTAGAAATGGTTTGTTTTGAAATAGCCCTCCCCTCTGCAGCAAATGCCACCAGCAGTTGTTCAGATTTTCTTCACGATTTAGTCCTGTCCAAGTAGAATCTAACTTGTCTGTGCACATCCAAGGAATGCAGAATCCGTTCCCCTTTGTGCTGTGGATTGGGAAACAATGTTGGCAAATTAATGGACTGATTAAGAGCAACACTGGATACGACCTTGGGCATGAAGGATGGATTGGTCCTGAGTGACATCCTGTCCGCATGAAAGATGATGAAAGGCTCCACTGCTATAAGGGCCTGTAATTCAGATATCCTTCTAGCTGAAGTGATTGCTAAAAGAAAGACGGTTTTCCAAGAAAGAAATTTTAAGTCTGCAGTAGCAGCTGGCTCGAAAGGAGGTAGAGTGAGTTTTTCCAATACAAAGTTAAGGTCCCAGGGCAGGGGTTGGAGCTTTCTTGGGTGGTCTCACGTTTTTGGCCCCTCTGAGGTACTGCCTGAGCAGAGGATGAGAGAAGAGGGGAGGTTCTGTGTTATAATGAGCTGAAATGGCTGAGGCATGGATTTTAATGGAGGAAAAAGAAAGGCCCTTGTGAAGCATCTCAGTTAAGAATTGCAAAATCTGAGATAAATTGGGCGCTGCTGTGCTCATCCCTTGAGATTGGTTCCAGGCACAGAATCTTTTCCATTTGTCAGCATAACATTTTTCTAGTACTAGGTCTCCTTGCCTCTAAGATGACATCCATCACAGGTTTGCTGAGGGATAAGGGTGAATTTAAGTGATTAGCCAGGCTGCAAGGTTCAATGTTGGAAGCTGAGGGTGCAGAAATTGGTTCTCCTGCTGGGACAGCAGGGAAGGGGTCTGAGGCAGGTACCATGGAGATAACTGATGCACTGCACAGGCGGGGGTACCAGTGTTGGCGCGGCCAGTCTGGAGCAATCAAGATCATCCTTGGTTTGTCCTGTTTGCCTTTTAGTACAACTTTGGAGAGCAGAGGCAGTGGGGGGGCGTACACTGATAGGTTTTTCTAGCTGAAGGACAGAGCATCCACTTTCCAGGCTTGTTTTTCTAGCTGAAGGACAGAGCATCCACTTTCCAGGCTTGTTTGTGGGGAGTCCTTGTGCAAATCTTGTCCAACTGGTAATTCTGGGGGGAGGCAAATAGATCTATGTCTGGGCTCCCCCATTCGCTTGTCAACATGTTGAAAATCCTTGGCTCCAGTTTCCACTCATATGGGTCCATGAGGTTTCTTCTTAGTCCGTCTGCCAGTGTATTTAATTTTCCTGGCAGGAATTGAGCTTGTAGGTGCACTTGGTAGCTCAAGGCTGTGTTCCACAATGCCATGGCTAGTCTGCAGAGGGGGTAGGAATGTGTACCCTCCTGCTTGTTTATGTACCACATAACCGTGGTGTTGCCAGTCTTTACCATTAGTTGTCCTGGAAGAATGTAGTCCTTGAAGGCTGTCAGAGCATTCTGTACAGCTAACATTTCTTTTTGATTGATATGTAGGTGCATTTGACTTGGGTTCTATTTGCCCTGAATGCACTTCCCTGCCAGGTGAGCCCCCCATGCATAGTCTGATGCATCTGTTAGGGTTTGGGAGGCAGGGAGTAGTGTGAATGGTAGTCCCTTGTTTTGGTGGCAGGCCTCTGCCCACCAGAGGAACTCTAGGCGGAGGCAAGGTAAGATAGGAATCATTGTTTCTAGGGTGTGAGAATGTTGACTCTGGGAAGTTGTACTCAAGCTTGCTCCCAGGAATGCAATTTTTTGACAGGGTACCAATTGTGATTTCTTTTCATTTATGGTATACTCCAGACAAGTTAGAACCCTTTTTACAAACACCAGATGATTTAAAAGTATGCCCTGGCTTTCTGCCCAAATTAGACAATCATCCAGGTGTGGGTATATCTGAATACCTCTGCTTGCAAAATGCAAAAACTGGAGCCAGGCACTTTGTGAATACCCTGGGCGCAGTAGACAAGCCAAAGGGCAGTGCAGAGAACTGATAATGCGTGCAGTCTGCTGTGAAGAGAAGGTATCTTCTGCAAGACTCCCTGACTGGGATGTGCAGGTATGCTTCCTTTACATCTAGTGTTGCCAACCAGGCATCTTTGCCTAGCATAGGAAGTAACTGATGAACAGTCAGCATCTTGAATTTTGGAATCTCCAGAAAGGTGTTTAGAGTAGACATGTCCAGGATTGGACGCCATGATTTGTCATTCTGGAGTAGAAACCTTGTCCCTTTTTCTCTTTGGTACCAGTTGAATAGCCCCCATGCTTAAGAGGGAAGTACTTGTTTTTGAGCCTCTGTCCACTGATTTGGGGGCAAGTCTGGCCACCCATTTGGTGTTGGCAACGTCTGGAAATGAAATCTTTATCCCCGAGACACTATATTTAAAACCCATTTGTCCTGGGTTACGAGTTCCCAGTTCTTTGCATGAAGAGCAATCTTTCCCCTTAAAGGGGTGGTCAAAAGATAAGTGCTTGGGAATTTTAAAAGGAAGTCATGGAGACTGTTTACCATAGGGGGTGTCTTGTTATTTCCAGATATGGAAGTGGAGGCCCCCCACGGCTTGGTTCTGAGAGTTCCCTGGGGCTGAAACCTGGGGTATTTGCTGTGCCTGGGTTTGGCTTGAGAAGACCTGGAAGGGACTGGAAAGGAGCAATTCTTAGTAGGCCAGTGCCTACTAAATCTAGGAGGTTGCACTTGTAAAAAATCTTTAACAGTTTGCATAGATTTAGCTTTATCTTCCATCTTTTTAAGAACTTCTTCAGCTTTGTTGCCAAACAGGCGGTCCTGATTTAAAAGGAGCATCCAACAATTTAGCTTTAACATGATCAGGCAAAGATTGCTCCTTAAGCCAAGCATCCCTTCTAAGCACAGACCCAGTAACAGCAGCCCTGCAAGAGACCTCTAAAGAATCAAAACCACATTGCAAAGTATGTTTTCCAACTTGTTCAGCAGAATGCATTAAAGTCCTGTAAATCTTTATTTTCCACAAAGTCAGGAATCATCATCATTTTCTGTTTAAGCAGTCCAATAACATGTTGCTGATATTTTAACATATGAAATTGGCAGTTTAAAGCTCTGATTGCCAAGGTTGCAGAAGTATAAACCTTTTTACCCTATCTATCCAGCACCCTGAAGACTCTATCAGAAGGGGTAGGATTTTTAGCAGTAGAAGCCTTAATGCCCTTGGGCCCCTGAGAAATAGACTCTGGATCTGCAACAGGATTTTTGAAAATGAACTTGTGGGACTCAGGAACCCTGTAGTATCTGTCAAGTTTACTAGGAGCAGGAGGCAGGGAATCAGGGGGGCAAACTGGATTCCGAGAAAACATCATCAACAATGTCTACTACAGGAGACATAGCCAAAGGCCTATGTTGAGGTAGAAGGAGGAAATCCCCAACTCTCTTTTTTTTTTAATCAGAAAATTCCTGGCTTTCCCATTGAAAATGCTCCCTTAAAGTACGTAAGGTTTCCCCAAAAGAAAAATCCTCAGGAGGGGAAGCAGAGGGAATGGAATCCTCTGCATCAGAATCCTCATAAGTAGGTATGGACAAGTCCAGGTCGTCAGAAGAAACAGAATCCTGATCAGAAGATTCATAATCAAGCTCAGCCCTAGGCCTCTTAGAGGGGGGAGGTTGTCTACCCCTGATTAGAGTTGTTAGATCTTCAGCCATTTTTATCATTTGTTTTTTAGGCATAGGGGCCTGAGCATGCGACCTGGGCGTCGGTTTTTTAGACATGGATTGAGATTTAGGCCTTAGTAATGAAGGAGGTGTCATTTTAATATGCAAGTCTGTAGGCCTGAATACACCCTCAGAAGCCATTGCCAGCACAGTGGCTCCGGACCCATTCAAGGTAGAGACATCTGCGGGTTCCATAGATGAAGTATCTCGCAGCATACCGAACTCCGAATCGGTCTCAGTAGAGGCCTGTGAATCAGAAGTAGCGGGTATCAGGGGCTGCGAAAGCGCCTCACTGAGTACCAGCGAACTGGCTTAGGAGAAGCATCATCGGCAGTTTTGGACCTCGGAGGCCTGTCTATCTTTGTGTTTTTTCGGAATCCTGGTAGTCAGATGGCTAACCGACGGCATTTCTGGATAATTAAACCAAGAACAGAAATATTTAGAAGCAAAAATAGAGACGGACAGTGTGCTGATTAAATAAAACACAAAACCAACAGCAAGGTACGTCATTGTCAGGGCCTTTTGTGACGTATTTGCTTTCCACAAGTAATGCAATTATTAACTTTTACTGACATCGGTAAGGAGCAAGAAAAAGTTTCCCCAACTGAGTACTTAACTAAGTTGAAGACTTCGGTTCGGAAACTCGAAAACAAAAATGTCAGGATTCTGCCGACCGGCACTTGCGAACTGCATCTGGCACTGTACGACAAGAAAGACTGATGCAATGGAGTCGGCTGCATGTTTTATACCCCTGACGTCATGGAAGAAGGGACAGCAACTGATGCAGGACCCAAGACTTTGTTAATAAGGCCGACTGAGGGCAACCTGCCAACAGATTACCCAAATGTAATGACTGCAACAGTGAAACACGAAGAACATCTAAAAAATAACTATAAATCTTTCTTTAAAAATGTCAGGACGTAAAGAACAAACACACCACAATGCTTGGAGCTAGATCACAATAATAATGCACTGACCCAAATGAAACAGCTGATACCCTACCTGACAAATTTAGTACACATTTTCCTCCACCCACACTTAACAGCTATTCCACAAAGTCCACAATCCCAGTCCTCTGATTTTAATTTCTATGAAAAGTTCTATCAGCCCTTCCAAAGGTTAAGAGCAACTCATCCATGGGCAGTGACAAACTACACTGCCTGATTATCAGTGCCAAATATGGCCTATCTGAACACCTAAATTAACCTCTTTAATCCAAGCCTTTCCACTGGTTATACTCCTGTAGCCAGGAAACCAGCCACTGTAATGCCAATACAAAAGGGCACCTTAACCATAGACCTGGAAAGGCACAGTTGTTTAAAATTTTATCCTAACAGTAGATGTCCTCTCACTGTTGCAGTATGCATTACACATGGGATCTCCTGTCAAGGATGGCCCAAATCCATCCAGTATACCAGAGCCTTCACATCCTCCCAGTGTCGTATGTCAGATGTATTCTCCCTGAGTGGGTATAGGGCATAAAGGTGACATGCACACGCTCAATACTCATAACTGAAGTGCCCCAGGAGAACTACAGCAACGCCAGGGAGGAAGGAGAACATGCACATCTGGGGGAATGAGAAAGAGATGAGAAATAGCAAGGACCCCTTGGTCATCAGTGTTCCCAACAAAAGAAAGAGGGAAAAAGGGTCAGAAGGGAGGTGCTATATACTGCAAAAGTGAAAAGGAGAACATCTACTGTCATGGTAAGGTTTTACACAAATGTACTATGCCCCTCCAGATCACTGCTGCAGTATTCATCACATATGGGAGACTACCATAACTATTGTAAAGGATGGGAGGAGGAAGATACAGAGGAGCCCTCCACAAACTTGTACTACACTGGCAAATCCTGCTTTGGATCTAGAAATGTCATCTATCTTGTAATGTCAAGTAAGAGTGGACAGAGGACCAAGTAGCAGCTTCAAGGATGGATCTAGTATCCAAACCTTTGAAGAAAGCTCCAAAAGAGGTTACTACCTTCATAAAATGAGCTTGGACAGAAGCAGAAAGCAGTTTGTCATGAAAAGAACGACAGAAATTGCCTTGGAAATCCAGGAGGAGCTGGTCTGCTTAGAGACAGTCAAAAACCCAATGTTCTGGTTTGAAGAGAAACAAAAACGCTGCTCAGTTTTTAAGATAGCTTTTGTCTTATTTGAATAATACCGCAGCTGTCTAGTTAAGAACTTTCTCACTAGCAGATTGCAGAGAAATAAAAAAGGAAGGAAGCTTTACAGACTAAGAGACAACTCACTGACAACTTTGGGCATAAAAGGATTAGTAAGAAGAGACAACCAAACCCTATGAAAAACCAAAAAGGGAAAAAACACCATCACAACTTGAAGTTCAGAAACTCTCTTGGCTGAAATAAGAGCAACTAACAAAATCATCTTCCAGGTGCAGTGTTGCGAAGAGGAAGAAGTGGGCTCAAAAGGAGCCTTATCACAATTTTTCAAGGACAAAATTACTGTCCCAAGATGGAGGAATAGGTTTTCCTGGGGGCCTGATATGAAGGACACCTTTAAGGAATGGTTTGACCTTAAAACAAGATGCCATTGGTGGGTTCAAGAGCAGGCAACAGAGATTGCTGACAAGTGAGATTTAACAGAAGAATATGCTAAGCTAGCATGGAGCAGCTCACACAAGCAAAAATCAAAGGACCCCAACACCAAGCTGAAAATCTCTTCCATTTAGCCATATTGGATTTTCTGGTAGTGGGCTTCCGAGCCTCCTGCAGAACTCTTAACAACGTCCTCAGAAAAGTGGTGTCAAAGAGGGATCAAATCCCTATCACCCAAAGTGTCAAATGAAGAGTGGACTAGTGAGGCTGAATGAAAGACCAGTGTCTTACATCAGATCGTCCATCCAGTCAAGTAACTTGTGATGACTGTCCCTTCTGTTTCACCTGGTCAGGGGCAAACAATGATGTCTGGGTCAAAAGGGAGTCCACCAGCAAGATGGGGAGGTCCATTCTGATCTTGCACAGGACCTTAGGAAGTAGAGGAAGAGGAGGGAAAGCATAAAGGAACATTCCTTTCCAAGGAAAGAACATGGGTGTCCACCTTCTAAGTCAGAGGACTTGGGATTCTAGAACAGAAGCAAGGAAGCTGCCTGTTCGGAGGGCAGACAAAAAGATACACATGAGGAATATCCCACCAATGTCTTGTATCCAGAAACACCTTTATGTGAAGCATCCATTCATGAGGTTGTGTCCAGGATCTGATTAGGGAGTCTGCCACAATGTTGTGTTCAGAAGTGATGCAGATCACCTAACTTACCATCTACCTGATGGCAGATAGCAAAGTCCTAGGCCTGAAGGACTAGTCTGCAAGTAAGAGACCATGTTGTGCGCCCTCCTCTTTGTTGATGTACCACAGAACTGTGATGCTGTCTGTAAAGACCTTTACATGGCCTGGCCATCAAAGAAAATGAAAGGCCTGAACAGCAAGAATAAGCTTCCTCATTACTTTTATGCTGTTGTCTGACCTCTGATAAAAGGGCCATAGACTGAACCTTCAGACTGTTGGAAGAGGCTCCCCACCTGAGATCAGAACAGTCTGTGAGCAGCTCTTGAGTAGGGGCTGGAGTCTGAAAACTCAGGCCTGGATTGAGAGGTCTGCTGAATCCACCAAGGCAACTCGAGTTTGAGACAAGGTAGTAAGGAAACCAGAAAATTTAGGGGGTAGCAATGTTGGAGCCAAATCATCTTTAGGTACCACTGAAGCTTCCTCATATGAAGTTTAGCAAAGGGAAGCATTAGAATGGTAGATGGCTTGAACAAGTCTCAGAGAAATTATCTTGAGGAATGTGACAGTGGAAGAGTACAGACTGGAAAGTAGGTTGCCACAGACAGAACCTTAAGATAAAGTCCTGCCATTCCCTCTAAGGATCCTTAATGGCAGGAATATGTTTAGCTTTCTGCTTCTTCATTAATGGAATGCCCATTTTGACCAACCTAGAGGGGTCAGAGCCATGCCTAGACTCAACAAGGATATCAAGTACATCTTCCTTAAGAATCTGGGGAATCCCCCTAGGCCCTTCAGAAATGATCAGCCGTGGCTGCCCCTAAACCACCATGGTGGATGTCTGCATAGCCTCAGAGTATGTGCAAGAAGCCTGTTCCATGCTGGCCTCCAACAGGGCCATGGCAGAGGAAACCAGTGTTGGCACTACAGAATTTTTGTGATCTTCCACCCTGAGAGAAATGTCCAGTGGAGGCTGGATAGAAGCAGAATCAGACCAAGACCTTTTTGTCTTCTTTTTAAGAGATGGCTGTACTTCAGGGCAGGTGAATTCAGCTATGGTAGCCTGAGTCCAAAGTTTGAAACACTGGTTCTCAAGGTAAATGGATAAAGAAGACAGACTGATGTGAAAAGTTTTGGGAACAAAAGCTTAACAAATGGTACACTGGGTATGATCATGTGAAGCACCTCAAGAAGAATAAACTCCTCTTGTGATGGGCTTTATGGGGAATTTGCCTTCCACACTGACACTTCCCCTTCCTTGATGGCATGAAACCTAAATACACAAAGAAGAGAAGTAAAGGAAGAACCCCAACAAGGTACATATTTGCAAACGGCTCAGCAGAAACCAGCTCAGCGAAGATGTGTCTAACCTTTTGAGCCATGAAAGATCTTTGACCTACTATTCCTTCACATAAATGGAAAGCATGTACTTAACCATAACGATACATCCGTGTTGTCTTACTTTTGGCTGGTTCAACATGTGGGATTTTGGATCCGACCTTGGAGAACTTATACCAAAGTACTGGAGCCGAGAGCTCAGACATCTCCCATACCCACAGTTCCCCTTCTCCTGCCTGAATTTCCTCACATTGCATTTGGTGACACATTCCAAGTGGTCTCAAATAAGGAATGGAGAAGGGAGGGAATTTTTGAAAGGATATCCACAATAGAATAAAGTGGAACAAAAGACAGAGAGAGAGTCTAAACAAGGTCTGTTCAATCCCTAGAAGATGAATAATGACACTCTGGAAGGGGAGCTGAATCAGATGAAAATAAGACAGCACAGATATATCATTATGATAAGTACATAACTTTCGTATCTGATGTTGTCAATTTTCGTCTGATTCAACATGTTCCAAAAGTAAAAAAGCCAGCACAAAGGTGCATCAGGTGCAACTTTTAATAAAAAGCTAACACATTATTAAAAGTTGCACCTGATATACCTTTCTGCTGGCTTTTTTACTTTTGGATCATTGTCTCTAAGCCGTGTACTGCTGTACTTGCAGGGGAACACACTAGACTGCTGATTCAACATGTGGGATGGATTTCCAAGCTATTCAAAAGTGACCTGAGTGGACTCCAGGATGGTCATTCCAGAGTAATTCAGAGCCCAAGGATGTGTGAGCCCTAGACTGCACACCTAGCTTACTATGAGATACAAAGGTAGAAGTTGTAGACCAAGTCGCTGCAGCACATATTTCACTGACAAATAATCATTTTGCAGATGCAATAGAAGTTGCCATTGCTCTGGTACAGTGAGCCTTATGTTTAAAATGCAAGGACAGCCCTTTTGACTTATAAACAAATGAAATGCAATCTGCTAGCCATTCTGAAAGTTTAACAAGACACATGTCCAAACTTTGTCTTGGAAAAGGATGCAAATAACTTATCCGACTTTCTGAAGACCTAAGTACAGTGTAGACAGAACCTGAGTTGCTTGTGGATGTCTAAGATATGTACAGTATATTTCGCCTTTGTTATCAAAGTTTGGAAAGAATACTGGCAAATCAATTTGTTGGTTCAGTAAGATTCCGAAGCCATCACAGGAAGGAAAGATTTGCCCTCCGCGAAACCCTGTTCTTATGAAAGGTAAGGAAGGGTGGTTTCATGAAAATGCTTGTAATACCAATGCACGTTTTGCTAATGTAATGGCAACCAAAGAGATAATCTTCCAAGAAGGGAACTTTATATCTGATGAAGCTGCAAGTTCAAAGGGTTTTTGAGTCAAGTACTATAGTAAAAAGTGTAACATCCCAAGGAGGGGCCACATTACAAAAATGTTCCTCTAAGAAAGGCCGTGGCCACCTTCAGAGATGTGATAGAATAATCATTATGTCCTATGAAATGGTGGCCATTTGGACTTAAGAGTAGCTGGAGCCTTCTATTAAAAGTTCAGAAAAGAACTCCAGAATCGCCCAGTAAAGGGGCTGAAATTGAGTTTAACCCCTTTGAAGATGCCCATACAGAAAAATGTTTCAATTTTTTTTTTTTTTTTTTAAAGTCTTTTTAGTTGATTCCTTCTGAGAGGGAGAGATTATGTGGGCTATCTGGGCAGAAAGCCTGGCATCTCTGGCTATTGCTACAATCAGAAAAAACATGCAGTTAGTTTTAGAGACTAAAGATCTAGTAGAGGCATCCTGGATGAGTGACTGAGGAAATCCCGGGTGGGATCCAGAACCGACGGTGGGCGCAGAACATGAGGCGAAAGAAAGAGAAACCATACCTGCCGAGGCCAAAAGGGGGCAATGACAATTACTCTGGTCTAGTATTCCATAGCTTTCTGTGTGAAAATGGTGATGAGGAGAATTGGTGGAAGGGCATAAAGGAGACCTGGGAGCCAAAAATGGACTACAGCATTTCTCAGTGACTGCCCCGGTACAGGGATGAGGGTGAAGTAACGGACACATTTGTTCGTGAGGTATTGTCACAGCAAAGTTGGTCCCAGTGGCTGAAAATCTCCACTGTCATAATTTGCGTGAGAAAATGGTATAGTCTTGCTCAACTTGTCTGCTAGTATACTGGACATCATAGGAAAGTGCATTGCTACTGGAAAGTGTTTGAAGACACTGCCCACTGCCAAACTTGTATGGCTTCCCAGTAAAGAGGGTACAATCATATTCTGCCTTGTCTGTTGATGTAGCAGACCATTGACATGTTGTCTAACTGGATGGCAATCACATCCTTGGGTAGACGGTTCTGAAAAGACAGCAATATTTGGAGAACCTCTCTCAACTCCATGCTGATGTGAAGTTTGGCCTCTGTTGATGACCACATCCTTTGAACTGTCTTCCCTTCGTAATGCACCCCCCAACCCCCAGAAAGGAGACCGTCGTGGTGACTGGTTTTGGGAGTAGGAGGACAAAAGGATCTGCCCTGAACAAGTAACTGGGACATAATCCACCACTGTATTTGATCCCTGTGTACCCTTCCTAGGACAAATTATGTTGAGAAGAGGGGAAAATTTCTGTGACCATTGTACCAATATTACTGCAGGACTCTTATGTGATATCTGACTAAAGGAAACAGTAATGGAAGAAGCTGTCAGTCCTAAGAGTTATAGAGGGTGCAACGACACGAAGGGCCACAGAACTTAACTTCACTTTTCCAAGGGGTAGCTTTGCAATTACTTGCAGAGTGTATTTGTCAACCTATAAATTCTATGCTCTGAGGAAGGTGTGCTACTGTTGTAGTTGATTGATATTCTCAAGTTATTTGCCAGAAATAGGACTGACTGGCGCTGTAACAGTAGACCGTTGGAGGTAGCAGTGAGAAGCCAATCATCTAAATACAGGGAAGACCTGGATCCCTTGCAGCCAAAGATAAGGTGTTACAACTGCCATCATCTTGGTGAACGCCCGTGGGGATGTAGTGAGACTGAATGGCAGGTCCCTGAATTGACAGTGATTAGCCCCCAGACGGAAATGGAAGAAATCTCCTGGACTGCCTCTGGATCTTGGTATAAGTAATCATCCTTGATACTGACAGAGCACACCCAAAAGCTGCTGAGGTCCCGTCTTTTTTGGAATGAAAAAGAACCTGAATAGACTCCAGATCCTAGATGGTCTGGGTGAGTGGTTGGATGACACTTTTGTTTAGCAACTTTGAAACCTCTGTTGCTGCAGAAGACAAATGAAGCAACAACTCATTTGGAGCGTTACGGTAAGAAGATAACTTTTTTCATCATAAGTGGTCTTCATTTGGTCTTCAACCTGTGGAACAGTCTCCAGCTACATAATTCCTGGGTGGCCCTCATGGAAGGATATTCCGCAGCACAGCAGAGCCAAAGGAGGCCCTGCTCCTGGAACAGACATCCAGTTTGTAATGTGGATATGAAGGTATGAGAGGAAGACCAAGTAATTGCTGAACAAATGTCATTAACTGAAAACTATGGACCAAAAAGCTGCAGAGGTAGAAACAGACCTAGTGGAATGGGCCTTAACTTGAGTTGGTACAGGAATTCCTTTATTTGAATATGCCAATGCAATGCACTTTGAAATTGAATTAGCTAAAGTCACTTCAGTGATTGGACTTCCTAATCTAGAGTTAGCAAAGGAGAAAAAGTTGGTCTGATTTTCTGATGCTTTTTGTCCTACCCAAGTAAAACCGTAGCTGTCTGTGTACATCAAGCAGATGAAGCTTGCCCTTGTTTTGGAAATTAGGGAAAAAGACTGGGAGATTATTAACTTGGCTAATGCTAGCCTCTTACACACCCTTGGGCATAAAGGAAAGATTAGTATGAAGAGTCCCTCTGTCCTTGTGAAAGACAAGGAGGTTAAATGACAAGACTTGTAGTTTGGAAACCCTCTTAATACAGGTGATGGCCACTAAGAAGGCCATCTTCCAAGACAGAAATTGTAAACTAACTGTGGCAGCTGGTTCAAAGGGGGCAGAAACTAGGGCTTGTAACACTAAAGTAAGGTCCTAAGGAGGAGTAGGATCCTTGACCACAGGCCCAAGTAGAAAAGTGCCCTTTAAAAATGCATTGCGTATTTTTCTAGATGCCAAAGATGTAGTATCTTCACCAATCTGGAAATCTGAGATGGCTGCTAGCTGTACCTTGACTGTAGAAAAGCTAGCGCGCCACTGTTAAAAATGTGAGTTAAGAAACCCAGAATAGCAGGAACAGGAGTCGTGAAAGGATCTAACTCGCGCTGCTTCACCCAGATAGAAAACCTCTTCCATTGGCTACAGTAAATTTTCCTGGTAGAGGCCTTATGAGCTGCAATCAAAATCTTCTGAACAGAAGAGGACAGCCCAGGAGTTCTAGCCATCAAAGAAAGTGGAGCAGCCAAACGGTTAGCTTCAGACTGAGTACCATCTGGATATGGGTAGCCCGAAGGATAGGACAGAAGACCTGGAATGGGACCGAGAGGCCAAGGAGGACATACAAGATGAGACAAAAGGAAGGGGAACCAAAATTGGAAGGTCTTAGAAGTAACACAGGGAGACCATATTTCTCTGATAGAGTTGTAAGTGAAGTAACACCTAATGAACCCAATAAGGGGGCTAAAAGGCTAACAATGCCTGTGTTTTATTCCAGTAATATTAAACTGGTGACAGAAATTTATGACAGATATTGGCCCATCCTAACAGAGGATGAATGCATTAAGGAAGTGGTAGAGAATGATCCTGGATTTGTATATAAAAATATGAAGTCTCTTAAGACTGTTATGCTATCCCAGGAAACACCATTAATTCTAATGATAGTTTTGTAACACCATGCACCAAACGTAATTTTTGTAATTTTCTGGATGCATCAGGACAGTTTCTTCATCCAGACTTCAGTAAGACATTTAGATTCAAGGTGAGGGCTATGTGCTACTCCATGTACCTTGTCTACCTAGCATACTGCTCCACATGCCTATCCTTTTATATAGGCAAAACTGATAGACGCCTAAGGGATAGTGTTAAAGAACACTTGTATGATGTCAGGAGCTTGAATAAAACTAATGCCCTAGTTAGACATATCACTGAGAAAGGCAATATTCATCAATTTAAATTTATGGTTATAGAGACTAAATTATATGGTAGACTGGGAGACATCAGGAACAGAATTGAGGTTCTGGAGACTAGATGGATTATCAGGATGAGGGCCGACACTGGAAGTGCCTGAATGAAAAGGTTCCCATCAGACCGGTACTCAAAGTCAGACCACTATGTAGGTAAATGCAAAATTAAAATTAAATTTTTTGTTCAGTTATTCAACTGAGTAATAGAAAATTTAGTTCATGTAGTGTTTTATAGGCATTTGTTTGATACACGTTACTATTACTTTATATATTTTCTATACATATTTGTATAAATTCAAGTATTTTTAATACTAGTTATATAACTATGTTTCTTATACATATGTATTCTCTATTTCTATTTTATGTGCATTGCTTTTTAACTTAACAGCTCTGCTTGTGCTTTAAGATGACATCAAATATTTAATTGTTTAATTGCTTTTGTCTGAGGAGGAAGTGAAGTAAGCATTATAAAAGGGAAATTTTTTAGGTTGTATTGGAACATCTGAGGAAATTGTTATTTTAAACTGTGAAAGCGCTTACATTTTATAATTAAAGCTTTTTGATTTAAGCTGGAGCCATTGTGTAGTTCTACTCCACTCAACATTTAGGAATTTGTTTTAATTTGACAGCTTAAGGACTGGCGTTAAACGACCCTCTTTTCCTGACACTAAGAAAAGGCCTTTATAACAAAACTGGGATTCTCTCTACTCCCACCTGTTCAAATAGTATCTACAGCAACGGCTGCACCAGATACACTGGAATTCTGGAACAGTTTTGAGAAAGAAAGGAAATGCAATCTATGAGATGTAATCTGCAATACTGGTTTGGTCCCTGGGAATTAAATTTCCAATTTTATGCAAAGCAGGCAAGACCTCACTTAGTCCAGGGGGATGTCTGTAAGGAAAAGAGGAATTTAAAGGTGTGAACTGAGTTTGAGGGAAAGGAGTTGGGGAGTGATAAGTGCGATACAGTCACTGTTGGTCTCTATCTTGGTCCCAAGCACATGAATGCCCAAACACTTCCCTTTTGACTACCTTGCGATCAATGTCCAAGAATGGTTGTCTTCTCCTTTGCTTGCTTTTCTTCAGTCTCCAGTGACAGAAGGTTTAGTCTTTGGAGGGACAGTTACTGCTGTATCTTGATATGACAGAATGGAACAGCTACTTAACAGATTCCACAGACTTACCTCTTCCTCCATCTTTCTGAAGATGGGCATGAGAGGGAGACAAACATTTAACTCCTTGTTCAATGGTGTACTCAGGACCAGCTCCTTCACATCACCTGGCAAGGGTTACAGGACTCAATAGTACATCTCTTCGCAGAAGCCTTGATGCTGCACTCACAGCACCACAGACGGACTTGAAAGCATGTGTGCCCACATGCACATCCAAATGGACAAAACTGACCAGTTTTGTCTTCAGGGCTATATCAATGTCCACCAAATGCTGAAGTCATTTATCCTAATAATTATAAGGGTCTGACACTTTATAGTTGAAGGTCAGTGTTAAAGGATAAACCTTCTTCCCAAAGCACTCAGTCTGCTGAACTGATGAAAGGAAAGAAAGGGTATTCTAGACTGCAACTGACTTTCCCTTAGCAGCTGCCATGTACATCACCACAGGATCTGCCAATGGATCCTTCTATGAATGCTTAAAAGTGATCTTTGACCCTATAAAAACAGTCAGGCCTTCCAAAAAGCAGGGTGTTGAGAGTCTGGTTCTAGGAATGCAGCATGAAAAACATCCACATATGCCTCAAGCAGGGGAGGAACAGAAAGTGGCTTTGAAGTGTCCAAACCCAAAAGGTCTAAACATCCCTTGTGGGTATTGAAGACTTCTCAAGCTTCCAACTTCAAGACAAGATCTTCCCAAATGAGATGTTGTTTGGTGGAGAACCATATGACAGTTTAACCTCATCATCCTAGTCTTACACCAAAGGACCAGACATCAGAGAGTCATAAGTGAGCTTTTCTTCCCCTTCAGATTCTAAGAAGTGCACTTCTCTTCCAAGAAAAAATATCCTCCCCTCCTCTTCTGAGGACAGTAGACCCAGAAATGTATGGTTAATACAATCTGGTCTACAATTTTTTTTTTTTGAAGGAGGAGGGATTCTGAGAAAATTTCCACCAGTCCTCAAAGGAAGCTTCAGAGGGTTTGCTCAGATAATCTACTTTGTATAGGACCTGTTAGATACTGACAAGACCTGCAATATGGCAGTCATCTAAACAGGGCACTTGGGCCCTCAACATGGTGGAAAGCACCACATCAGGAGGCCAGGATTTATAACCAAGAATCCTGCAACTCCATCCTGCAGTATGGGCAGCCCCTTACAGCAAGGCAACTGCGTTTCCAAATCCACAGACACAACAAAAAAAAAAGGCACAACAGCTGGAGATGCCAAAAAACAGAATTTGGACTGACTATAGGTATAAAGTAATTTCAACCAAAGAAGATATGAATCAATTCAATGACTTGTCAGCTTCCCAAGTGACATTGCAAGAAACTGGTGTAATACCATACACTGGACCTGGGGACTACCCAAGTGCCTTCAAGGAGCTGCTCCCCTCAGGCATTCAGAGGCCAGCAGAGATAAAAGTTGTCACTACTCTCTCATTTTTCCATTTCCAAGTGGACCTTCATTCCTTATGTGCTTCTCCAAATGCTTTCTATACTTCTTAGGAGGGATGCCTAAAGAAGACAAGTGCTGAGAGTTGTCAGGTACAGTGATGTGGCAGGAAGGGACCTCCAGCTTTTTGTCAAAAAGGCCTGGAGAACTTTTTGTCTTTTCTTATAGGTTTTCTTATTATACCTAGCACAACTACAACAGGACAAACAGTGAGAAGACCCTAAACAAAAATGCTCATCAAATGGAGTCCATAATGGTACTCTGATACCCACAAATATACTTACTGTAGCATGCAAAGATGCTCTGCCGCGGTGGTGCAGTGGTTAGTGTTGTTGCCTCACAGCAAGAGGGTCTCCCATTCGATTTTCGGCTGGAGCGCCTCCTGTGTGGAGTCTGCATGTCCTCCCCGCGGTCAAGTGACGTTTAAAGACATGCAGGTAGGTGCATGTGTGAATGGGTGTGCCTTCTTTGAAGGTTGGGTGTCAGGCTGGCGACTCTGCACCGTAAAAATCCACTGCCAGTCATTAGCAGACTGGAATTCTGCCTGTGGCGACCCCTAACCGGGAAAAGCTGAAAGACATTACTATCATTCTAAGATGCTAAGGCACATATATGACCACAAAAATAGTTTGAAAACAAACTGCAAAAAACTAACAATTTTGGCCATAACAATGAAAAACAGAAGACTTTGCCTAATAGAAGATTTACCTGCCCATCTCTGGTTTGTGACCAAACTGCCAAGCTGCAACATGTTTGGTAACAGGTGGCTAACTCAATGCAACTCAGCAAGAAAGAACTTAAGCATTGGCTGGCCTCTCATTAAACTTTGAGCATGGCAATGTCCCTGATTAGAAGGGCCAGCCTAGTTGGAAATCACATACAAAGGCCTGGAAGTTGGTCTGGAAATCAGACCTCAGCTGTGGCTCATCTGTTAATTGCTGTAACTACAACAGTGACTCGTGTGAAGAATACATTTAAATCCATACAGCACACTGGTTTAAAGTGTGGTAATGTCAGCTTTATTGTTCTGAAGTAAGTCTTGAACCGGGAGAAGGAATGCTAAGTCAGTCTCGGATGTAGGACTGCCTTTATGAAGGCTTTGATTCTAGGTCAGTGGAAACTAAGGAACTGACAAAAATGTAGGCAGATATGGCAAAAAGATGAACTCCGATTAAAAAACAGCACAATCCAGTCTATTACATAATATAACTCATTTGGAACACAGCATAACTTTGGATGAACAAACTATTTGGAGCCCCATAAGACCATATTTATCACTTAGTCAGAAAAAAGATGTTGTGCTCAAATGCTGTCTTTGCTCCACTCAAGACATAAAATCATTACTAGATAATAATGATGCATTTAGAATTCAAACCAAATTCTCCAGGCATGAAGACAGAATATTTCGAGATGAAGTAAACAACTTCTGCTGATATAACTGTGGTATGTAAATAGGAAAGATAAAAAAGGAAAATGACAGCTGTAGTAGCAGTGTGAACCATAGCAACTGCTGTAGCACTGAGCTTGTAAGTAAGCTGGATAAATTCTTGGGGGGTGAGACATCAGAAGGCCTTCCCATGAGCTGAGGTCATCTCTGTCAACCAACTTGTAAGCAAAAGCTCTATAAATGATCTATCATAAAAAGGCACCACTCTAACTACTTTTTCTGGGAAAGGCCTCCTGTGACCACTTGCCTTGACCTTGTATGGCACTTAATTTCCCAAGAGATGGTGTACTCAGGAATAGTGGTCAGAAAATGAGAACCCTCATCATCTTTGTACAGACAATCTAAATTGCATGGAGGTTAAACTCCACGTGCCAGTCCAGACTCTGATCATGTTAAGGGAAACCTGTAAATCATGGCTGAGTAAGCAGCACTATCAGTGGCTCAAAAGGAAGCACACTGCCCTTTGATGCTGGAAAGACTAGAAGGCTGTAGAGTCTATCCCCACACCATGTGCTTGGATTCTTGTTCCAGTACTGACAGTGTAATAATAACAGCACTTCGGGGTTGGGGGGGGGGGGGTCTACACTCTTTAGATGTTTTTCTTGAGATAAAACATTAAATTGAGACCCCATTTGCCATGACTAGTATTGGAAATTTTCTCAGTTTCCTTTACAAATGTATCCCATCTATACAAATACAATCTCTGGACCCCTTAAAAACAGGTGCATGCCTACTGGGACTAACCTGATCTAAAGTTAAAACAGAAGTAGACTTCTGATGTGGTGTAGAAAACCAGGATTTAGACAGTGACCATCCAAGAAGACCCTTTCTAAAACACACTTTGGAAAGCATGTTGAATGAACAGAGTTCAGTATGGCTGACTAGCATTCACAAGGGAGACTGAGAAGGTTATTCTTCCTTTAAACATGTGCAAAAGCAGGCGAAAAACAGATTGGGGACAAATTACACGCAGGAGTGCTGCAAGAAACAAACCTCTAAATATGGAGGGCAAGACAGGCAAGTCAGTAGGAACATTAATACAAGACAGCTCTGCAAAATATGACCCAGTGTCAGCAGCAGTGCTAGAAAAACGTGAAACTGACTCCTTTTCTGGCACCCAACCGGCCAGTAAAAGACGACAGGGGACATATTGCCTGGGTTTACTCTGGGCAATAATTATTTCAGAAGCTCTTCTGAGTACTATTCTCTAAAAGACTATAAGCTGCAACCACCACAAGAAAAGCAGTAGAAAAGCTAGCAAAAACTGCATGAGCATAAACACACTAGTGTGCAACAGGTAGCATAGACACACACACACACACACACACACACATACACACTTGGTGCTAGAAAAGACGATTATGGGTTCAATTTCCACAGCATGTACATTTTCATTTTCTAATACTGACACTGCAGTGCAGTATAAAAATGTGGCTGCAGTCTTGAGTGTGCCATCCTTCAGGTGAGGCACTCAAGTGAGGTCCCTTCTGTCTGAGATGGTGGCAACTAAGATGGATGCAAGGGATCCCATGGCACTTATCGAAAAAAAAAAAAAGAAAGGGGGAAGTTCCTTAGTGTCCTGGCCATACTTCTAGTCAGCATGAGCATCACCTTTGGTCTTCACTTAAAAGAGGACACTAGTCTAGTGGGGCTCATCCAGTCATGAGAAAGTAAATAAAGAAAATATTACTAGTGGAACATGCTGAACTTCTAGGGTGAGAATGCATGGTAATACAAATGCTCAATAAGGGGCAAATCTACCAGCCCGCAACATCAGTCTGGAAAGCAAAAACTATACTGATGCAGAAAGCTAGGCGAGTACTTGATGGAAAACTTAACAGAAATGCCCTGCACTTCACACTCATCTCCTAAGCTGGGTGAGCAGGTCCAAAACACACTGAATTCTTAACCTTAAGGTAGTGTTAAGCCTGCAGTTTACATGGCTATATAACTGACTTTAGCAAAGTGTGCTCAAGTCAAACAAGTTACGTTTTAAACTCATTCACTCCAATGGAGCTCAGGACATTTGCACTGTAATTAGCTAGTTGTCTTTGCATACTTTAAAATCTTGTCTGACAACTTTGTTAGCAATATTATAAACAAGAAAAGTACAGTTGTGCACACTTACCATAAATGTAGATGTTGAGTGTATTCACTGTTGCAGTCCTTACATATGGGTTATCCGGCTCCCGGTAGCCCTCAGTCGGCCCGAATGCCAAAGTCCTTGGTATATGACGTCAGCTGCCGTCGGCTGTAAAACTGATGTCAGAACGTCAGGTATAGGGGGAAGTGAGACTATGCCATTTCCTCAGTTTTTCTTGCCTTAACTGTCAGGAGCCCCCAAAGGAAGGCTGACCCAGGAACAAAACACCCTGGACACGTCATATAAAAAATAAAAATATATAGCCTGTGCCTTAGGAAAAAAGGCGGAATGGAGGGTGGGAAAGCAGGACTGCAACAGTGAATACACTCAAATATGTACATTTATGGTAAGCGTACTGTACTATGTTCTTCGTGTTTCACTGTTGCAGTCCTCACATATGGGTTGATTCCCAAAGCCCAGGAAAAGGACTAAAAGGGGGAGGAAGGATCACAGATTAAGGGTTGGTAAGAAGGCCCTGCAAAACTGCAGAGGCAAAACCAGCCCTAGATTTAGAAAACAAAGGTAGACTGTAATGCTTTTTGAAAGTATGGACAGAAGACCAAGTAGCTGCTTCTAGAATATCCTTGGTAGGCACACCTCTCAGAAAAGCTGCAGAGGTAGAGGCTGCTCTAGTAGAATGGGTCTTAATACCCAGAGGGGGAACCTTCCCATGCTGCAGGTAACAAAAGTGAATACAGTGAGCAATCCATTTGGAGATGGTTTGTTATGAAATAGCTTTACCCTGAGCTCCAAAAGCAAAACTAATCAGCAACTGTTCAGATTTTTAAACGGATTTACTCCCAAGTAAAATCTCAGTTGTCTATGCACATCACGAGAGTGCAGAATGCTTTCCCCTTTATTCTGGGGATTGCTGAAAAATGTAGGCAGGTGAATAGACTGGTTGAGGGTTAAACTGGAAACTACCTTAGGCATAAAGGAGGGATTAGTTCTAAGAGAAATCCGATCTGAATGAAAAATAATGAAAGGTTCTACTGCCATTATGGCTTGCAGCTCCGATACCCTTCTGGCTGAAGTAATAGCCAAAAGAAAAACAGTCTTCCAGGAGAGAAACTTCAAATCTGCAGAGGCAGCTGGTTCAAAGGGAGGCAGAGTAAGCTTTTCTAGGACAAAATTAAGATCCCAAGCAGGAGTAGGAGCTCTTCTGGGAGGTCTAAGATTGCTAGCTCCCCTCAGGAACTGCTTCAAGGGGCGAGGAAAAATGGACTGCTCAAAAGAACAATGAGCAGAAATTGCTGACGCATGAATTTTGATTGAATAAAAGTAAAGTCCACCATTAAGAAATCCTGCTAGGTAATCAAGAATGAGAGAAAAAGGATGAGGAGTCTTCTCCTTTAGCCTGCATCCAACAGCAAAATCTCTTCCATTTATCTGCATAGGATTTTCTGGTGCTAGGCCTCCTGGCCTCATGAAGAACTTCAACCACCTGTTGGGAAAGATTTAAAGTATTAGCCAGGCAGTTAAATGCAGAGTTTGAAGATGAGGATGAAGGAACTTTCCCCCTTCCTGAACCAACAGATCTGGTACCAGGGGAAGATGCCAAGGCTGAGCCTGGGAAAGGCTGTGAAGAAGGGGATACCAATGCTGCCTGGGCCAATCTGGTGCTATCAGAATAGCCTTTGGTTTTTCATCCCTTATCTTTAGCAGCACTCTGGGAAGAAACGGCAGAGGAGGGAATGCATAAACTGAGAGATGTGTCCATGGGAAGGACAACGCATCCACCCTCCAAGCTTTGTTGTGAAACTCCCTGGTGCAGAAGGTTGGAAGGAGATGACTGGTGTGAGAGAAGGAAAGATCCACTTGTGGGGTACCCCAATGCTGAGTGATGCGATGGAAAATGACCTTGTTCAGTTGCCACTCGAGGATCCAGAACATGTCTGCTCAAATGATCCACTAGGGAGTTTAGCCTCCCTGGAAGTTACTGGGCTATTAGATGTATGCCCATGGATGCTGCTATGGACCACAGTCTGATGCTTTGTCTGCACAAGGGGTAACAGTGAGTCACCCCCCCCCCCGCCTGCTGATGTACCACATGACTGCGGTATTGTCTGTCCTAATCAGAGTCCCAGGGTAGAGTAGTTCCTTGAAAGCCAGGAAGGCCTGCTGCACTACCATCAATTCTTTTAAGTTTATGTGCAGATGAATCTGCTGGGTGCTCCAAGTCCCCTGTATGCCCCTGCCTTCCAGATGAGCCCCCCATGCAACATCTGATGCATCTGTGGTGAAAGTCTGGCAGGCAGGTGGTGGTCGGAAAGGCAGACCCTTCTGGGAAAGTACAGTTGTGTACACTTATCATAAATGTAGTTGTTCGAGTGTATTCACTGTTGCAGTCATCACATTTGGGGTATCTGCTTGCAGTAGCCCTCAGTCGGCCTGATTAACAAAGTCTTGGGTCCTGCATCGGTTGCTGTCCCTTCTTCCGTGACGTCAGGTCGTCAGGGGTATAAAACATGCAGCCGACACCATTACATCAGTTTTTCTTGCCCCAGATGTCATGTGACCCCCTAATGGGAAGCAATTAAATCTATAAATAAACAAGGATATACCTCCAACAAAAAAGCAAATACACCAAAAAGCTTTTGAGCATAGTAAAGTAGAGGTATAGCCAAAAGAAATAAGGGGGCTGGAGGGAGGGTAACCAGGACTGCAACAGTGAATATACTCTAATATCTACATTTATTAAGTGTACACAACTGTACTATGTTCTTCGTGTTTCACTGTTGCAGTCATCACATTTGGGTAGATTCACAAAGCTAAGGATGGCAGGAGGAATTTAGATAGCATTAGGACCAGCTATAAGGCCCTGCAAGACTGCAGTGGCAAAGCCAGCTCTGGATTAAGAGAAAATTGGCAGATGGTAATGCTTGGTGAAAGTATGTACAGAACTCCAGGTAGCAGCTTCTAGGATGTCCCTGGTAGAGACGCCTCTGATAAAGGCTGTAGAGGTAGATGCAGCCCTGGTTGAGTGGGGTTTGATCCCCTGTGGGTCATTTTTCCATGGTGCTTGTAGCAGAAATTAATGCAATGGCCTATCCATTTGGAAATGGTTTGCTTTGAAATAGCCTTCCACTCTGCCCCTGCAGCAAATGCCACCAGCAGTTCAGATTTCCTTTGAGGTTTAGTCCTGTCCAAGTAGAATCTAAGTTGTCTGTGCACATCTAGGGAGTGCAGTATCCGTTACCCTTTGTTCTGTAAATTAGGAAAGAAGGTTGGCAAATGAATGGACTGATTAAGGGCCACACTGGATACTACCTTGGGCATGAAGGAGGGAATGGTCCTGAGGGACACCCTGTACGCATGAAAGATGATGAAAGGCTCCCACTGCCATAAGGGCCTGTAATTCAGATACCCTTCTTGCTGAAGTGATTGCTAAAAATAAAGCTGTTTTCCAAGAAAGGAATTTTAAATCTGCAGTAGCAGCTGGCTCGAAAGGAGGAAGAGTGAGTTTCTCCAATACAAAGTTAAGGTCCCAGGCTGGAGTTGGAGCTCTCCTGGGTGGTCGTAAATTTTTGGCCTCTCTGAGGAACTGCTTGAGCAGTGGATGAGAGAAGAGGGGAGGTTCTGTGTTATAATGAGCTGAAATAGGTGAGGCGTGAATTTTGATGGAGGAGAAAGACAGGCCCTTGTAAAGCATCTCAGTTAAGTATTGTAAAATCTGAGGTAAATTGGGCACTGCTGTGCTCATCCATTGAGACTGGTTCCAGGCACAGGATCTTTTCCATTTTTCTGCATAAGATTTTTTAGTACTAGGCCTCCTTGCCACTAAAATGATATCCATCACTGGTTTACTGAGGGATGGTAAAGGAGAAATTAGGCAATTAGCCAGGCTGCTAGGTTCAGTGTGTGAAGCGGAGGGTGCAGAATCTGGTTCTCCTGCTGAGACAATAGGGTAGGAGTCTGAGGCAGGAGCCATGGGGCCAACAGTGACACACTGCACAAGAGGGGGTACACACCAGTGTTGGCGTAGCCAGTCTGGTGCAATCAAAATCGTCCTTGGTTTGTCTTGTTTGATCTTTAGTAGTACCTCGGAGAGCAGAGGAGGAAAGGCATAAACTGATAGGTTTTTCCAGCTGAAGGACAGAGCATCCACTTTCCAAGCTGGTCTGTGGGGAGTCCTTGTGCAAAATTTGTCCAATTGATAGTTCTGGGGGAAGGCAAACAGATCTACATCTGGGCTCCCCCATTTGCTTGTCAACATGTTGAAAATCCTTGGTTCCAGTTTCCACTCGTGTGGTTCAATGAGGTTTCTGCTTAGTTCGTCCACCAGTGTATTTAGTTTCCTTGGCAGGAATTGAGCCTTTAGTTGCACTTGGTAGCTCAAGGCTGTGTTCCACAATGCCATGGCTAGTCTGCAGAGGGGGTAAGAATGTGTAACCCCCTGCTTGTTTATGTACCACAAAACAGTGATGTTGTCAGTCTTTACCATTAATTTTCCTGCAAGAATCTGGTCTTTGAAGGCTGTCAGAGCATTCCGTACAGCTAACCTTTCTTTTTGATTGATATGCAGGTGCATTTGACGTGGGCTCCATTTGCCCTAAATGCACTTCCCTGCCAGGCGAGCCCCCCCCCATGCATAGTCTGATGCGTCTGTTAGGGTTTGGGCGGCAGGGGATAGTGTGACTGGTAGCCCCCTGTTTTGGTGGTATTCACAAAGTGCCCACCAAAGGAACTCTAGGCGTAGGCAAGGTATGATAGGAATCATTGCTTCTAGATCCTGAAAATGTTGACACCATAGGATTTTTAGATGCCATCGTAGTTTCCTCATATGCAGTCTTGCATATGGAATTAGAAGAATGCAGGAGGCCATGAACCCCAAGGCCTGTAGTATTTGCCTTGCAGATAAGCAGGGTTTTTGTGGCCACGTGTTTGAAGTAGGTTGTCAAATTAATTTGTTTCTCTGGCGTGAGGAAAGCCATCTGGGAAGTTATATTCAAGCTTGCTCTCAGGAATATAATTTGTTGACAGGGTACCTACCAGGTGTGATTTCTTTTTGTTTATCGTGTACCCAGACAAGTTAGGACCCTTTGTACAAAGGCCAGATGTTTCAAAAGTATGTCCCGGCTTTCTGTCTGAATTAGACAATCGTCCAGGTATGGGTATATTTGAAAATTTATTTGTCTGCAAAATGCAATGACTGGAGCTAGGCACTTTGTGAATACCCTGGGCATGGTAGACAAGCCAAAGGGCAGTGCAGAGAACTTATAGTGCGTGTAGCCTCCTTTGAAGCATAGGTATCTTCTGCAAGATTCCCTGATTGGGATGTGCAGGTATGCTTCCTTTAAATCTAGTGTTGCCAACCAGGCATCTTTGCCTAGCATAGGAAGCAACTGGTGAAGAGTCAGCATCTTGAATTTTGGAATCACCAAAAAGGTGTTTAGAGTAGACAGGTCCAGGATAGGATGCCATGAATTGTCTTTTCTGGGTACCATGAAAAGTCTCGAGTAGAAACCTTGTCCCTTTTCCTCTTCTGGTACCAATTGACTAGCCTCTATGCTTAAGAGAAAGAGTACCTGTTTTTGAGCCTGTGCCCACTGATTTGGAAGTAGATCCGGCCAACCTTTTGGAGTTGGTAACGTGTGGAAGTGAAATCTGTATCCTTGGGACACTATATTTAAAACCCATTTGTCCTGGGTAATGAGTCCCCAGTTATTTGCATGAAGTGCAATCTTTCCCCCAAAAGGGGCAGACAGCTGAGAAGTGCTTGTAAGTTTTAAAAAGAAGTAATTGAGACAGTTTACCATGGGGGGAGTTTTATTACTCCCAGATTTGGAAGTGGAGACCCCCCACTGCTTAGTCCTGTGCGTCCCCTTGGACTGAAGCCTGGGTGCTCTGCTGGATCTGGGTTTAGACTGAAGGTCTGGAAGAGGCAAGAAAGGACCAATTCTTAGAAGGCCAATGCCTACTAAACTTTGGAGGTTGTACTTGTAAAAAATCTTTAACAGTTTGCATAGATTTGGCTTTTTCCTCCATCTTTTTAAGAACTTCTGCTTGTCGCCTTCTAAATACAGACCCAATTACAGCAGCCCTGCAAGATGCCTCAAGTGAATCAAAATCACATTGCAAAGTATGTTTACCAACTTAAGGAGAATGCATGAAATCCTGTAAAAAAAGAAGTTATGTACTTACCATAACGTTTCATGTGAGTTGTACATCTCGCCTTTTTGTTCTTACAAACGGGTTCGGAGCCGACCCCTTGGCTCCGAGTCGGCCGCTTTCCAAGCTGAAACTCTCAGAGAAGCTCGAGACCTAGTGGATATCCCATGATTCCCTGCTGTAACTCCCCAGATATAGCAAGCTGCAACGCAGGAAACCAAGGAAAGGTAACAACCCCCGAATTGTTAATTCCAGCATAAAACAGGAATAGAGAAAGGAGGCAACCTGCCCAAGGATAGGCTGATCTAAAAAAGACCAAACTGACCTCCCTGCTAAGGCAACCATCACTCTCCACGGAGGGGGACGGAGGGAGGGATTGTAAAAACAAAAAGGCGAGATGTACAACTCACATGGGACGTTATGGTAAGTACATAACTTCTTCATGTGAAGTTGTACTATCTCGCCGTTTTGTTCTTACAAACGGGTAGCGTCCCAAGCACCCTAATCATGGGTGACTCACGGGAGTACACTCCTGAGCACAGTGGAACCAAAGGAGGCCCTGTCCCTGGAAGCCCTGTCCACTTTATAGTGAGTGATGAATGTGTGAGGCTTAGACCATGTGGCAGCTGCACAGATAACATCTAAAGGCAAATGGGGAGCATACGCCAAGGATGTAGACACCACCTGGGTAGAATGGGCTTGAACGCCAGAGGACAATGACTGATTGGTAGACACGTAAACAAATTTGATACAGTTAGCCAGCCATCTGGATAAAGTGGTTTTTGAAACTGCATGTCCCTTCCTGTTATCAGCGAATGAAACAAACAGCTGTTCAGTCCGTCTGAAATCCTTCGTATGGTCAAGGTAGAACCTTAGCTGCCAGTGCACGTCAAGCTTATGCAACATATATTCTAGTTTGTTGGTGTGATGTCTGAAGAAGGTAGGAAGTTCGATGGATTGATTTATGTTGCTCTCGGAGCACACTTTTGGAAGGAAAGTGGGGTTAGTCCTAAGAGAAACTCTGTCTGGGTGAAAAATTAAATATGGCGGTCTGGAGGACAATGCCTGCAGTTCAGACACTCTACGTGCGGAAGTAATGGCTACCAAGAAAATAGTCTTCCACGAAAGGAATTTCAGATGGCATGAAGAGGCTGGTTCGAACGAGGAAAGCATCAATTGTGATATGAGATTTAAATTCCAGGGAGAAATAGGGTGTCTAACCAGTGGTCTGAGGTGATGGGTTCCTTTTAGAAACGCTTTACAAAGCCTATGCGCCATAATGTTAGATCCATCACATCCTACATGAAAGTTTGAGATAGCAGCCAATTGTACTCTTATGGTGGCAGCTGCTGAGCCCTTATTGAATAAAGAGGATAAAAACTCCAGAATGATATGAAGTGGCGCCACAAATGGATCAATGTTGTAGCGAGCAACCCAATGAACGAATCGTTTCCACTTACTATTGTACAATTTCCTGGTAGACAAGTTTGAGAGAGGAAACTATGATATGCTGTACGGCAGGGGACACATCAGTAGACCTGGCTAAAGTGGGAATTGGAGCAGCCAAGCTGTCAGATTTAGGGAGAGAAGGGAAGGATGAAGAACTCCCGACGAATGGGTCAGCAGGTCCGGCACTGGGTCCAGGATCCACAGTTCTTCCAGTTGATATTTCTGCAGAAAGGGGAACCAAATTTGTCAAGGCCAAGATGGGGCTATCATTATGACTGTCCTTCCTAGACTTTTGGCTTTCTGAATAAATCTGGGAATTAAGGGGATCGGTGGAAAGGCATAAAGGAGACCCGGGGGCCAATCGCACGAAAAGGCCCCTTGGTTTGTTCCCCGGTGGGGGATAAAGGGCAAAGTAGCTGCTGCATTTGGCATTCATTGGGGATGCAAACAGGTCGCAGCAAGGCTGGCCCCATCGGAGGAAGATCTGTTCCGCCACACTCCATTTTAGAGACCATTCGTGAGGCAGCAGCATAGCCCTGCTTAAACTGTCAGCTATCACGTTGGAAGATCCCGGGATGTGCGTTGCTGTAAGAAAGCATCCGGTGGATACAGCCCACTGCCATATTCTCAGGGCCTTGCGGCATAGGGGATAGGACTTGGTTCCCCCTTGTTTGTTGATACACCAGACTACCGACATGTTGTCCGTCTGGATGGCAATCGTACCTAGAGGTAGAGAGTTGTGGAAGTGCTGCAACGCTAGGAACACTGCTCTCATCTCCAGGAAGTTGAAATGCAAATGAGTCTCCATAACCGACCAAGTGCCTTGGATAGTGTTTCCCTGAAAAAGCCTCCCCCCCACCCCATCAGGGAAGCATCCATGGTCACTGTGGCTGCGGGTTGGGGAAGAACAAAGGGACGACCGATTGTCACATGGTCGCTGATTAACCACCAAGTGAGATCTTTCTTGCAAAGAGTTGTCAATCGAATCTCATATGATAAAGGTAGACTCTGGTAGGACCATTGAGCGAAAAGAAGCCATTGTAATATCCGCATGTGCATTCGGCCTAAGGGAACTGCTATCAAGGCCGCTGCCATTGTGCCCAACAGTTGTAATATCTGTGACGCCGGCGCTTTGTCGAGAACTAGAAGGCTGGATAACTGATCCCTCAATGAGACTATTCTGGATTGAGGCAACTTGGTTTTGTCATTGATGGTGTCTATTTCTACTCCTAAGGCGGCAATATGCTGCGAGGGCAATACTGCAGATTTCTCCAAATTTAGAGTGATACCTAAAAGAGAACAAAGATGTATTAAGTAATCTCTTGACCGCAGAAGTTGATACTTGGTGGTGGCGGTAAGGAGCCAATCGTCCAGATACGGAAACACACTGAATCCTGGTCGTCTCAGATGAGCCGTAACCACCGCCATGCATTTGGTGAACACCCTGGGGGCTGTGGTGAGACCAAAGGGCAGGGCTCTGAATTGGTAATGACCGTCTCCCAGACAAAAACGCAGATGATCTCTGGATGCTCTGTCCATTTTGAAATGGTAGTATGCATCCTTGAGATCTATAGAGCACATCCATTCCCCCTTTGACAAAAAAGGGAGGATCGATTGCAGCGTGACCATCCGGAACTTCTCCTTTACAAAGGCGTCGAGCCTGCTGAGGTCTAGAATGGGCCTCCAGTCCCCCGTCTTCTTTGGCACTAAAAAGAACCTTGAGTGAGTTCCGAATCCTCTTTGGTCTGCCGGGACTGGCAGGATGACTCTTTTGTCTAGAAGATTTTGAATTTCTATCTCTGCTAGACTGGGTGGAACGTCTGGACTTTTTGCAAATACAGGGGGATTTTTTATAAAGGGAATATGGTAACCTCTGGAAATGATGCTTTTCACCCAGGAATCTGTTGTGATGTTTAGCCAGGCATTTGAGTGTAAAGCTAAGCGACCCCCGACCGTCTCCAGAGTAGAACAGCCGGGCTTTCCCTTCAGGAACGCTGATAGGGTTTGCCAGAGAACTGGTCCCTGTCACCCTGGTTTTGTGGACCACCTCTGCCGATTGGACGGCGTCTTCCATTTTGACCTCTTCCTCTGCCTCTGGAGGAGGTATCTGTAGGTGCGTTTTGGAAAGCTCCCTGAGGTTTCCGGAACCACATTTTCCCACTTCGTTGCCCTTTGGGGTACGGTCTGGTTGTAGTGGAAAAACGGACTCCGACGGCAGAGTCTTTCCTTCTTGCTCACACCTCATAAGTGTCTCCTTAACTTTTGGACCGAACAAGGCCGATCCGTCAAAAGAGGTGTTTACAAATGAAGACTTAAAGGCTTCCGCGAAGGAGCACAGGCGCATCCAGGATTGTCTCCTAAGAGCTATCGCTGAACCCGCTGCTCTACTTGAACCTTCGGCAGCATATGAAATGAGCCGCATGGATGAGTGGACTATGGAATTTAGGGTGTTGAGTTGTGCATTCACCTTGTCAGAGATTGCATCAGCTACATTACCCTGAAGAGTGTCTCCTAGTTCTTTGAGGAGATCTCGTTGAAGACATGTGAAATGAGTTAGGTAGTTTAGCGATCTCATGGAAAATGTCGTCGAACTGAAAATGCGTTTTCCATATCTGTCTATAGTCCTGGAATCTTTATTAGGAGGATGGACAGTAGAAGAAGACTCCATCTCTTTCTTAGCGGCCGCCGCCACCACCATAGTATCTACCGGAACTCCTTTCGTTAAGAAGGACTTGTCTGATGGTGCAGTAATAAACTTATTAGGCCTCAGAGGGACTGGTTCCATGGTGTCAGGAGACTCCTACGCCCTTCGAGCAACTAGTTCCATTAGTTCATCGAAGGGCGGAGTAACCCAAGAGGTGGATGGTTGAGATCCAAAGGCCTTCAGGAGAACCGACTCATCCTCAGTAGGGGCAAGGGACTGCCAAGCCCCTCCCAGTTTCAGGATTTCTAAAATGTCTGAAAATGAGACATCTTCCGAGGGGGATCGTGGGGACCCTTCTGATTCCTCCAAGTTGGTATCTGATGCAAGAGATTCCTGAGGGGAATCCAAGTGCCTCCTCTTGCACAGTTTCTTCCTAGGCACTTCCTCGGTAGGAGCTTCCGCAGAAGTATCTAGGGAGGAGGGGTCACCCGAAGGGGATTCCTGAGGCCCTGGATCTCGACGCTTAGAAGGGATCTGAGGAGAAGAGGCAGAACGAGGCCCTTTGGGAAGAGGTGAAGACAGATCCGAGGAAGTAGTGGTCTTAGCAGACAAAACCTTCCTCATGGCATCGAAGGCGCCAGAATCCCGATTCGAAGGATCGATCAGCTCTGAAGGGATCAGTCGATCGCTCCGAACTGAGACCCCACACTCCAAACCAGAGGACGGGGCCGAGGACATCTGCGCCGAAGCACCGAGTGGTAGAGTCGGAACCGAAGTGTCAGTTCGACTCTCACAACCGGAGTCGACAAGTGACCGTCGGTCCCGAGGTTCTTCCGTAGGTACCGAAGAAACCAAGGTTGATGGAGCCAAGGGAGGAGGATTGAACCTCGGCTCCATAGGGTCTACTAGCATCGGTTCAGCCAGCACCGGCTCCGAAGATTCGATGGGTTTCGGAGGAGGAGGAATGGAGGAAACAAGAGGCAAATTCGGCTCTGAAGTCACTTGACTCGAAGCAGATAACATTTTGGCAAGGGCCGGGTTCTCCAATAACCTTTTCACCACTCGATCCAGATCCACATCAGATAATTTGGAGGAGTGTGAAGAGTGATGGGTCGAAGGAGCCGAAGAATGCACCGACTGAAGGATAGGTGATTGAGGTGCATCAAATACAGGCTCCACCACTAGAGATCGAACAGGCGGATCGATACTCGGTCCCGAGGTCTGTGGAACAGATATTCGAATCACGCCAGAGGTACTCGGAGCTGGAGACTTAGGCTCCGAAGATCCTCTAGAAGACTTAGACCTCTTCAACGTCTTAGAAGAGAGGTCAGCTTTTTCAAGAGAGGCCTGAAAATACGGTTTTAGAAGCCCTCTATCTACCAACTTCCTTCTTCTTTCTAGCAGAACTCTAGCACTGAAGGAGTGGCAGATAGAGCAGACTTCTTGCAAATGTACCGAGCCAGAACAATATACACATGTGTTGTGGTTGTCAGTAACGGACATCTTCTGTCCACAACCACATCTCTTAAAACCCGACTTTTGTTTTTCGGACATAATACAAGTCCCACAAAAAACACAACAAATACAGTACAGTTGTGTACACTTACCATAAATGTAGATGTTAGAGTGTCTTCACTGTTGCAGTCATGACTGTAGGGTTCTCCCCTGCCGGCAGGCAGTCCTCGGTCGGCCAGAATCCCAAAGTCTGGGTCCGGCGTCGGCTGTTCAGCCACGCTCCCTGACGTCAGAGTGCCAGGAGTACAAAGCTGACAGCCGACGCCATGTTCTCCAGTTTTTCTTGCCCCAGATGTCAGAAGTTCCAAAATGAATAAGGTCCCATACCCTTTGCAAATACACCTCAGAAGAAGGGTGAAAAAAGGAACCACACAAAAGAAAAAATAAGAGGGGACAGGAGGGAGGGAAACCCAGACTGCAACAGTGAAGACACTCGAACATCTACATTTATGGTAAGTGTACACAACTGTACTATGTTCATCGTGTTTCACTGTTGCAGTCATGACTGTAGGGTAGAATCCCAAAGCAGAAAGAAAGGGAGGTGGTCAAAGTAGAGGGGGCGGCTATAAGGCCCTGCAAGACTGCAGTAGCAAAGCCTGCCCTAGACTTAGAGTACAGAGGTAGATTGTAGTGCTTGGAAAAAGTATGCACTGAACTCCAAGTTGCAGCTTCCAAAATGTCTTTGGTAGGAACTCCCCTGAGGAAGGCAGCTGAAGTGGCAGCAGCTCTGGCAGAGCGAGTCCTTATACTCCCTGGGATTTGCTTTCCATGGTGTGAATAGCAAAATCTGATTCCATGAGCAATCCATTTAGAAATGGTCTGTTTTGAAATAGCTTTATCTTGGGAACTTGAAGCATAAGAAACAAACAATTGCTCTGATTTCCTGATGTCCTTGGTTCTGTCCAGGTAAAAACGTAGTTGTCTGTGTACATCCAAGGAATGTAAAAATCCTTTCCCCTTTATTTTGAGGAGTGGGGAAAAAGTTGGCAAGTGAATGGTTTGATTTAAAGCCACTTTGGAAACCACCTTAGGCATGAAAGTAGGATTAGTCCTTAAAGACACCCCTGTCTTGATGAAAAATAACATAAGGTTCCACAGCCATAAGAGCTTGCAACTCTGAAACCCTCCTGGCAGAGGTCAGAGCTAAAAGGATGGCTGTTTTCCAAGATAAAAACTTGATGTCAGATGAGGCAGCAGGCTCAAAAGGAGGTAAGGTGAGCTTTTCCAAAACATAATTGAGATCCCAAGAAGGAATGGGAGGAGATCTAGGGGGCCTTAAGTTCTTATCTCCTCTGAGAAATTGTCTCATGAGCTGGTGGGAAAAGATAGGAGGGTCTGTATTATAATAAGCAGAAATGGCAGAGGCGTGTATCTTTATGTAAGAGAAAGAGAGACCCTTATGCAAGAGGTCTGACAGGTAAAGTAAAATCTGAGGAATGTTAAGAATAAGAGGATCAGAATCCTGAGCCTGCATCCAGGAACAAAATCTTTTCCATTTTCCTGCATAAGATTTTCTAGTGCTAAAACGTCTGGCTTCTAAAATGACATCCATAACCTGCTTGGGTAGGAGAGAAGGAATCAAAGATCCTGGATTAACCAGGCCACCAGGCTGAGAGTTTTGACATGGGAGTGTAGAATCTGACCCTGGTGTTGGGACAGAAGGTTCGTAATCTGTGGTAAAACCCAGGGTGGCTCTAGACAAAGGTTTCTAAGTGTTGGGTACCAAAACTGTCGAGGCCAATTTGGGGCCAGCAAGATTATCATCTTGGGCTTGTCCTGCTTGATCTTTAGTAATACCCGTGGAAGAAGAGGAAGAGGCGGAAAGGCATATCCCAAGAGGTTTCTCCAACTGAATGATAGAGTATCCACTTTCCAAGCTTGATCGTGGAAAGTCCTGGTGCAAAAAATTTGTAGTTGATGATTGAAGTGGGATGCAAAGAGGTCTATGTGAGGACATCCCCAGACTGCTGTAATCGTCTTGAATATTTCGGAGACCAATATCCATTCATGTGGATCCAAAAGGTTTCTGCTCAGACTGTCTGCCAGGAAGTTTTGCTTCCCTGGTAGAAACTGTGCTTGAAGGTCCAGATTGCAAGCTAGGGCTGTGTTCCAAAGATCCATGGCTAGTCTGCAAAGGGGGTACGAATGAGATCCCCCTTGCTTGTTTATGTACCACATAACTGTGGTGTTGTCTGTCCATATCAGTAGTTGTTCTGGTTGTAGAAGATTCCTGAAGGCCAATAGAGCTTTCTGAACGGCTAACATTTCCTTTAAATTGATATGCAGGTGCTTCTGATCCTTTGTCCAAAGGCCCTGCAGACAGTTGCCCCGAAAATGGGCTCCCCATGCATAATCTGAGGCGTCCGTGGTTAGAATCTGAGTGGCAGGAGGCAGGCAGAAGGGTTTTCCTTTGTTTAGAGTACATGCCTTGGACCACCAAAGGAATTCCTTTTGAAGACAAGGCGAGACGGAGATCAGTATGTCTAGACTGTGACAATGCTGAGACCATACACTTTTTAGGTACCACTATATTTTCCTCATATGTAGTCTTGCATATGGTACGAGAAGGATGCAGGAGGCCATGTAACCCAGAGCCTGCAGGAATCTCCTTGCAGATAGCCGAGTTGTAGTTGCCAAGGTTTTGAAAGTTGAAGCCAGCTGTAACTGTTTTTCGTATGTCAGAAATGCCATCTGGGTTGTTGCGTTTAGAGAAGTGCCCAGAAAAATTATCTGTTGTGAGGGTGTCAAATTTGACTTTATGTTTACAGTGAATCCCAGGAACTTGAGAAGATTCTGAACAAACTGTAGATGCTGGAGTAAGACATCCTTGCTGTCTGCCTGAATTAGACAGTCGTCCAGATAAGGGTAAATTTGAATTCCCTTGAGTAAAGACCCTGGGCGCAGTAAACAATCCAAAGGGCAGCGCAGAGAATTGGTAATGCCTCGATCCTGCCTTGAACATGAGGTATTTTCTGCGTTCCTGTCTGATGGGAATGTCTAAATATGCCTCTTTTAAATCCAAAGCTACCATCCATGCATTTTTGGTGAGCATTGGTAGTAGCTGCTGTAGAGTAAGCATCTTGAATTTTGGTATCTCTAGAAAAGTGTTCAAGACTGACAGATCCAGAATGGGTCTCCATGAATTTTGCTTCCTGGGGACTAGAAAGAGCCTTGAGTAAAAACCTTGTCCCATCTCTGAAAGTGGAACTAGTTCTATGGCTTTCATAGCCAAGAGAGCTTCCACCTGGTTTAATGCCTCTGACCATTGATGTTTTGGAAGATCTGGCTATCCGCTTGGCCTTGGTGGGGTATGAAAATGGAATTTGTAACCACATCCAGAACCCACTTGTCTTGGGTTATACGAGTCCAATTTAGATGAAAAAGAGAGAGTTTTCCTCCGAGAGGGGCTTCCAGGCAAGGAGTTCCTGCAGCCCAACAGAGGGAGTCATTGAGTCTGTTTTCTATGAGCTTGCAACCTGTCTTCTCCTCCCCTAGGGGTGGAAGCAGTCCACTGTCTTGGTCTATAAGAGGCTTGCGTTTGAGGCCTACCTCGGGGGCGTCTATATCTACCCCTCTGAGGCCTGTCTGAATTGGGAAAGGACCAATTTTTTGTAGGCCAATTCCTGCTAAACCTGGGTGGCTGTACTTGTAAGAAATCTTTAACTGTTTGCATGGACTTTGCCTTGTCCTCCATCTTTTTAATCACGTCTTCAGCTTTAGATCCAAATAAAACATTATGCTGAACAGGAGCATCCAATAATTTAGCCTTTACCTGATCTGGCAAATTTTGTTCTTTTAACCATGCATGCCTTCTAATTACTGTGCCAGAGGCAGCAGCCCTACAAGAAGCCTCCAAGGCATCAAATCCACAGTGTAAACCATGCTTCCCAACTTGTTCAATGGCATGCAATAAGTCATGCAGTTCCTTATCATCTGCACAGGCGGAAATGGAAGTCAGCTTTTGCTTTAAAACAGACAGGGGAAATTGCTGGTATTTCAGCATATGAAACTGACAGTTTAAAGCCCTAATAGATAAAGTAGCAGAAGTGTACACTTTTTTGCCCCATCTTTCTAAAGATCTGGAATCCTTCTCAGTGGGAATGGGGTTTTTAGCAGAAGCGGCCTTAACGCCCTTAGGACCCTGAGAAATGGTTTCAGGGTCAGCAGTAGGGTTCTTGAATAAAAACTGGTGGGAATCAGGAACCCTATAGTATCTGTCTGGCTTAACGGGAGCTGGAGGAAAAGAGTCAGGAGTTAAGTTAGCCTCCGAAAAAGCATCATCCACAACACCCAAAATAGGAGGAATAGCCAGGGGCCTATGTTGGGGAAGAAGAAGAAGATCCCTTAGTCTTTTTTTGGATTCAGTGTACTCCTGTCCTTCCCAGTGGAAATGTTCCCTCATTTCATACAAAGTTTCCCCAAAAGAGAAATCCTCAGGGGGAGAAGCTGAAGGAATGGATTCCTCAGCATCAGAATCCTCATAAGGAGGGAAAGAATATTCCTGGTCAGAAGAAGAACAGAAGCCTGATCAGAGGAGTCATAATAAACTTCCTGCCTTGGCCTTTTATCTGGAGGGGGATGTGAACCCCTAATCATAGTAAGTAAGTCCTCCACCATTTTAAGTAACTGTTTCTGAGACTTGGGAGCCGGATCAGAAGAGGCCTGGGTTGCAGTCTTTGATTTGGAAGGAGTCTTTGCCTTTGTCTTTGCCTTTATAAGAAGCTGAGTAGGCCTGAAAACCCCTTCGGAAGCCGGTACCTGCACAGCGACTCCGGACCCATCTGAAGGAGCATTGTCCGAAGGTCCAACTGAAATATTCAAAGGCCTAGTTGGCTCCTCGTGGGAGTCCGTTTCGGCTATCGGTTCCGAAATGGCCGACGACAGGGGCTGCAAAAGCGCCTCACTGACGACGGCCGAACCTGAAGCTGGTTCCGCTTGTGCGATATAGTCTGATTTGGACCTCGGAGGCCTGTCTTTGTCCTTGCGTCACTTGTGAACTCCGGTAGTCGGAACCATATCCGACGACATTTTGTAATTAAAACGCCTACCGAAGTAATGAAAAGCAAAATCGTACCTTCGTTTAATAGTACGTTGATTGAATCTAGCACAAAACCGACAACTAGCTACGTCGTGGTCAGGGCCTAAGCAAGGAATACAGTAAGAATGAAAATCCTTATGAGGTATTTGCTTCCCACATGAAATACAATTATTAACTTTTTCTGACATCGGACTGGAGCAAGAAAAAAGTTTCCCCAACGGGGTACTTAGCTTTGAGTAGGAGAAGAAAGTCTTCGGACTGAAGTTTGATTAAAAAGAATTGTCAGGAGTCAGCCGACCGGCACTTGCGAACTGCTATCACCGCACGGCAAGAAAGACTGGAGAACATGGCGCCGGCTGTCAGCTTTGTACTCCTGGCACTCTGACGTCAGGGAGCATGGCTGAACAGCCGACGCCGGACCCAGACTATGGGATTCTGGCCGACCGAGGACTGCCTGCCGGCAGGGGAGAACCCTACAGTCATGACTGCAACAGTGAAACACGATGAACATCTAAGTATTCTACTATATATACAAAGGAGAAACACCGATTAAACAATCCTAGATATTATAAATGTTAACTACTTGAAAAAACACTCCACAGCACACTTGACTAAACTATGTATATATAAACGTAATGACAGAGCCCGGTCAACTACTAAGGAGACAAAAAAAAAACTCCTTCAACTACTAAATTACTATAAGAAATCTACTCTACAAACTAACTAACTTAACACTATCGAAAAAAGGATAAAATCTTAAACTACAAAAATTATTTAAATAAAAGTTTTCACTGGCCCAACCTTCACTCTTGAGAGCTTGTGATCGTTGCAGCGGCAAACTAGATATGGGGAGTTACAGCAAGGAATCATGGGATATATACTAGGCCTCGAGCTTCTCTGAGAGTTTCAGCTTGGAATGCGGCCGACTCGGAGCCGAGGGATCGGCTCCGAACCAGTTTGTAAGAACAAAACGGCGAGATAGTACAACTTCACATTCCTTATTTTCAGCACAATCAGGAATCAACATTATTTTCTGTTTAAGCAATCCAATAATATGCTGCTGATACTTTAACATATGAAACTGGCAATTCAAGGCCCTAATGGCCAAAGTTGCAGAAGTGTATACCTTCTTACCCATCTATCTAGTGCCCTGAAGTCTCTATCAGAGGGGGTAGGGTTTTTGGCAGTAGTAGCTTTAATGCCCTTGGGTCCCTGTGAAATGGTTTCAGGACCCGCAGTAGGATTTTTGAAAAGGAACTTGAGAGACAGGAACCCTGTAATATCTATCAGGTTTTCTGGGAGCAGGAGGCAGAGTGTCAGTGGCCAAGCTAGACTCAGAAAAGGCATCAACAACAATGTCCAGTACAGGAGGTATAGCTAAAGGCCTGTGCTGGGGCAGGAGTAAGAAATCCCTAAGCCTCTTTTTAGAATCAGAGAAATCCTGACTTTCCCAACGAAAATGCTCCCTGAGAGTATGCAAGGTTTCACCAAAAAAAGAAATCCTCGGGGGTGGGGTGGGGGTGGGGGGGCAGAGGGAATACAGTCCTCAGCATCAGAATCCTCATAAGTAGAGAAGGGTAAATCCTGGACATCAGAAAAACAGAAATTTCAGAATCCTGGTCAGAAGTATCATGAGCAAACTCAGTCCTAAGTCTCTTAGAGGGGGAAGGTTGGCTTCCCCTGATTAAAGTAATGAGGTCTTCAGCCATTCTTATCATTTGTTTTTTTAGAAATAGAGGCCTGACCATGCGGTCTGGGCATCAGTTTTCTAGGCATGGTTTGAGTTTTAGGCCTTGAAGAAGATGGCGTCGGTTTCATACGCAAGTCAGTAGGCCTGAATACACCCTCAGAAGCCGGTGCCTGCACAGCGGCTCTGGACCCATCCAAGGTAGAGACATCCGCAAGTTCCACAGTTGAAGCATCTCACGGCATACCGAATGGGTCTCAGTAGAGGCCTGCGAATCTGAAGTAGCGGGTATCAGGGGCTGCTAAAGCACCTCACTGAGTACCGGCGAACTGGCGAATGGTTTAGGAGAAGCGTCGTCGGCAGCTTTGAACCTAGGCGGCCTGTCTCTCTATCTTTGCATTTTTTCGGAATGTCTGTAGTCGGATGGCTTAATGAAGACGTATCAGGATAACTGAACCAAGCACCAAAATATTTAGAAGCGAAAATATACAGATGGGGCACAAAACCGACAGCAAGGTACGTCATGGTCAGGGCTTAGGCAAGGAATTCAGTACGAATGAAAATCTTTGAGGTATTTACTTTCCACAAGTAATGCAATTATTTACTTTTACTGACATTGGTTTAGAGCAAGAAAAAGTTTCCCCAATGGGGTACTTAGCTTTTAGTTGAAGACTTCGGTTCTGAAACTCAAACGAAAATTTCAGGAGACTGCCAACCGGCACTTGTGAACTGCTTCTGCTTCGGGCACCGCATGGCAAGAAAGACTGATGTAATGGCGTCAGCTGCAGGTTTTATACCCCTGATTTCACGGAAGAAGGGAAAGCAACCAACACACGACCCAAAACCTTGTTAATCAGACTGACTGAGGGCTACTGAAAGCAGATAACCCAAATGTGACAACTGCAACAGTGAAACTCGAAGAACATCAGGCTGTTGCCCACCAGAAGAACTCCATTTGTAGACAGGGACTTAGGGGATAAATCCAGTCTAAGTCCTGCACGTGTTGATACCAAAGACTCTAGGTACCATTAAAGTATTCTCATATGCAGCCTTGCATATGGGATCATCAAAATAAATGAAGCCATGAACCCCAGTACTTGCAGGAATTGCCTTGCAGAGAGCTGGGTCATGCTTGCCAAGTTCATGAAGTAAGCCGAAAGATCTTCCTGCTTCTGTTGAATGAGGAATACCATCTGGGTGGCTGTATTCAGACTCACTCCCAGGAAAACAATCTCCCTTGCAGGAACCAACTTTGACTTCTTTTCATTGAGTGTGTAACCCAAAGAGGTGAGAATGGTCTTCATGAAGTCCAAAGCCTTTTCTAGTTGTTCTGGGGAGTTTGCTTGAATGAGACAGTCGTCCAGGTAAGGATAAATTTGAATGTTTCTATGCCTGCAAAAAGCAATGGCTGGAGCCAAACACTTTGTAAAAACTCTGGGAGCAGTAGATAAGCCAAAGGGCAGTGCAGAGAATTGAAAGTGTTGCTCCCCAGCCCTGAAGCAGAGGAACTGCCTGCAACTTTCCCTTACTGGATTGTGCAGATAAGCCTCCTTGAGATCCAAAGTTACCAGCAATGAATCCTTGCCCAGCATTGGTAGTAACTGAAGGAAGAGCATCTTGAATTTGGGAATCACCAGAAAAGTGTTTAGAATAGACAAATTCAGGATAGGGCTCCAAGTGCCGCCTTCTTGGGTACCAGAAAAAGTCTTGAATAAAAACCTACACCTGCCTGATTTGCAGGAACTGGCTCTATAGCTCCCAGAGTCAGAAGAGAAGAAACTTGAATTGCTACCTTTGCTCTGAGAGTTCTGGGTATGTCTGGGTACCCCTGCAGAACAGGGAAGGTGTGAAAAACCTTGTAACATTGGTTTACTATACTGAGCACAGATTTGTCATCTGTGATGGTAGACCATACCTCTGCGAACCTGGCGTACCTTCCCCCCCAAAGAAAACCCAAGGTCCGCAGAGGTAGGCACAAGAAGGCCGGAGTCATTGAGAATGTTTGCTTTGGTAAGCTGTTTTATAACTCTCCGATTTAGCAGAAGAAGAATGCCATTGTTTAGCCCTTTGAGGGGCAGAAGCCTGTCCTCTGGAAGATCTGAAACCCCTAGGCCTAGAGCGACCCTGCTTGCCAGGATCAGGGAAAGACCAATTCTTGGAAGGATAACGCCTATTAAACTAAGGAGGCTGAACCTGAAGGAAATCTTTTACAGCTTGCATAGATTTCGCCTTATTCTCCAACTTCTTCAGTACCTCCTCAGACTTATTACCAAAAAGATTGTCTTTGTGCAAAGGAACATCCAGCAATTTAGATTTAACAGGTTCAAAAAGAAGGCTGCTCCCTGAGCCAAGCATGCCTTCTAATAACAGAACCAGTGGCTGCTGCTCGGCAGGAAGCCCCAAGAGTGTCAAAACCACAATGAAGTGAATGCTTATTAACTAAAGTGGCAGAATTTAGCAAGTCTTGTAAATCTTTGTTCTCCGACATGGAAGGAATATCCCCAAGTTTAGCCTTAATAGCCTCCAAAGTATGCTGCTGATACTTAAGCACGTCAAAAAGACAATTCACGGACCTAATGGCAAGAGTTGCAGAGGTGTAGACTTTTTTACCCCACCTGTTCGAGGCCCTAGACTCCTTATCAGAAGGCACAGGGCTTTTAGCAACAGTAGCCGTAACACCCTTGGGGCCTTGAGAAATAATCTCAGGATCAGCAGTAGGGTTTCTAAAAAGGAATTAATGAGAATCAGCAACCCTATAATACCTATCAGGTTTTCAGGGGGCAGGAGAAACAGAATTAGGAGTTAAATAATTTTCCATGAAGACATCATCCACAACTTCCAAAACTAGAGATCTAGCCAGAGGCTTATGCTGTGGCAAGTCCAAAAATTCCCTGATTCTTTTCTTAGACTGAGGAAAATCCTGACATTCCCATTTCAAGTGTTCCCTAAGAGTATTCAAAGTATCCCCAAAGGAAAAATCTTCTGGAGGGGAGGCAGAAGGGACAGAGTCCTCAGCATCAGAATCCTCAAAGCCAGAAAAAAGTTGAGTATTTCCTTCTTCACCGGCAGACATACTGGAAATCTCAGAATCTGAGAGACAAAACATCAGGAGATAATACTCTATCCCTCTTGGAAGGGGGGGGGGGGTGACAGCCTCTTATCAGGGAAAGAAGATCACCAGCCATCTTTATCAATTGGGACTGAGGCACAGGAAGGGAGGCTGATGCCTGCTTGTGAGTAGGTTTGCGGCTGGAAGGTTTACTAGCAATCCGGAGGGACTCGGGAGGCCTAGCTACTGCACAAGTCTGAACTAAGGTAGTCTGGACTGGTTCTGGTCTCACGTCTAAAAGAGGTGGCGTCAGAAGCCGGTGCCTGCATAGCGACTCCAGACCCATCTGAGGCAGCGACAGGCGGAGGGTCTGAAGACGAAATAGCAACATGCAGCATAGAAGACTCAGTAAAGGTCTCAGCAGAGGCCTGTAGCTGAAAATCTGCGGACTGCAGGGGCTGCAAAAGCACCTCACTGACTACTGATGGGCTGACGACCAATTTCACCAGTGCATCAGCAGATTTAACCCTAGGCCTGTCTCGGTCCTTGTCTTTACGTTTCCTAGGAATATCTGAAGTTGGGAGACCAGAAGACGCCATACCGACGAACTTAGGCCAGACTCCGAAATGCTTATACAAAATCTTAGCTCTACGGCGTATGCCACGCGGGTTAAAGGAAGCACAGAGATCGCTGTTAGGGACATCGTGCTCAAGGTCCAAACAAGTTATACAACAGGAATGGAAATTACGGTGCGGAATCTGCTTTCCACAGGCAAGACAGTTATTAACTTTATCTGACATTCGCTAAAGAAAGAAAAGAGGATCCCCAACGGGGTACTTATCTGAAGGGGTCTTCAACTTGGTAGTCTGAAAGCAAAAAGAAGATAAACGGCCGACCGGCACTAGTGCAAATTGCATCTGCTTCAGGCTCTGCGGCAAGAAAGACTGAGGAAATGGCATCGGCTGCCTCCCTTTATACCGGACGATGACATCAGTTTTACAGCCGATGTCATATACCAAGGACTCTGGTATTCGGGCCGACTGAGGGCTACCAGGACCAGATAACCCATATGTGAGGACTGCAACAGTGAAACACGAATAACATCTATCTTAATGTGCAAAATTTACTGTATATACTGTTGCTAATCAATATCTTGTTATTGTATTAAAGCCAACAACCTGTAATGTTGTTTAGTATTGCTGCAACTTTGTATCTCTACTGATCATGTACATGATGTGGAGCTTTTCTCCCTGGGCATCCGCTGAAAAAGGACCTGCATCCAGTCGGAATTTCCCGGTAAACAAATGTAAATAAATAAAAACTTCCAATGGGTAGAGCCTAAGCCTTTTGACAATCAAATTATGTCCTCACATTTCAAACAAATATTTGTATCGCTGGAACCATGGGGGTTATGAAAGCATAAATGGCAAAACTCTTCAGCACAAACTTTTTATACTGGTAGTATTCTTTAGGTACTAGGTCTTAAACTCAATTTTATAAGTCACTGTAAACACAGTAACGATTACATTTGTTAAGATTTTATAAACTTACAATATCTCAGCAACCACTCAAGTTACACACAATGTCAGCAGCATTTTATTCATCTGAGTGAGAGCTTTCATATGAGGCAAAGGAATTCATTCTGTTACTTGGTAGAGATATTTAAAAAAACAAAAAAATTAAATCTATATAAATTAATATCATAAAATCAACAGTTAATATCTATTTACATGCACTAGACAGAGGTCAAATATTAATGCAGTCGAGTTTGCCATTGTGTAAGCTTTAAGATAAAAACTTTTAAAAAAAACTTGTACTTAGCATGGTTTTAGAATTATTGATGCAAATATGAAAGCAATAGTTGATGCCTAGAGGGGTCAGTAGGAGTTAAGTGCAGATCCACCTGGAGGCATCACTCGGATGTAATGAGGTGCATCAAATCTGATCCTCTGCAGTTAAACTTGGGTGACATTCACAGACTTAAAGGTACCCAAGTACTAGCGCATGCTCACTATCAGGAAGACTTACAATAGCAATTCTCTCAACACAATTAAAAAAAATACCACTATACAGAGAAAGTTAACACACTCTGTAACAACATTAAAGCACTCTTACAGGATGCAATGCACACACCCCTGCTACTCGTATATTAATCAGAGACTGCTAAACCTTGAACAGAGGGAAGTATTCTAAGATAATGTGATGGTACATGTTTTCAGTGCATCCCATTCCCTGAGATGACAGGATTTTTGGCAGTCTGCACAGTTCCAGTTCTGAGCAGTGGCATAACCCTCAAAATCCATCATACAGGACTCTGGGTCATTCTCCATGGTTAGTTTCTTCATAGTAGGCATATTCAAGTCAGCAAATCTTTTGGCCAGAAAACTAGACGTTGCTGTAATTTCTTCAGCTTTCGGTCTGCTCCCACCTAAATTCCACAAGTCTTTGTAGTGATTCCTGTATCACTGGGTCAACAAAAACACACAAAAAAAACCATGCAAGAACACAACAGTTTCACGTGGTGTAGGGAATTAACAGCCCAGACATGATTAGCACTTAGCAGAGGTACTACGATGAGTTGATAATGGCAAGTCTCTGGCCAACTGCCTGTGAATATACCACTGGGGAATAGTCCAAGGAGACACTGGACTTTTACAAAGTCAAAGGAAAATAAAAATGAACAGCCCACTTCACCTGAAACAAAAGCAAAGCAGTACCTTTGGTTATATTTCCATCACTGTATTATAGTCTCTCTCAGCCTAAGTACAAGCTATTTTAAAAGGGAGTCTAAGGCTGTTGAGTTCAACAAGACCCCAATTGTAGCTCTAGACTCGAGTAGAATTCCCCAAGTTAGCCTTGTGTGGGCATACATATATAGCCTTTAAAGCAGACACATACTAACAGGAAAGATAAACCGCAGACACACTAACAGGAAAGGCAAAATGCAATACAGCAAGCCAAGGCCCATATAATTTAGCTTGACAGAAAAAATACACAAACATTGCCACAAAAACACTAGGCAATTAAAGAAAATATTACAAACTCCCATTACAAGAAGAAAGAAAATAAGGATGACTTTTTCTTTGGGAAACAGCAGCAGCTTGGGGCCATCAGAAGATCATCTGACTACTTTACACAGCAATGCAAATCTGGAGAACAATAGAACAGTGCATGATCTGACAGGTAAAGGTACCAAAGCACCACCTGAAAGTTTGGCTTGCTGAGTGGCCCTAATGCCTGCAGCCTCAGTATTACAGTTGAGGATGGATCCATTCCTATTAGACTTTCTGTCATGATACAATAAAACAAGAAGTTATGTACACACCATAACGTTCGATGTATGTAGTCCATCTCGCCTCACATTCTTACCCGTGGGTTTGGAGCCGAATGTCGGCTCCAACTCGGCCATACTTTTTTAACTTGAAGTCTTTCTAGTGGCTGGGCTAAGATGGTATCCCATGCTGCACTGCTCTCTATCCCCAGATCTAGTTTGCTGCGAGCGCCAGCACTCATTCTCCATGCATACCACCACCTAAGGAAAGGAAGAACAAACCAAAAATGAAAGGAGCTCTGAAACCAGACCTAACCTCCAGATCCTCCAGGAGGGGGGTAAGTAAGAATGTGAGGCGAGATGGATTATATACATCGAACGTTATCGTGAGTACATAACCTTTTGATGTTATGTAGTCCAATCTCGCCTACATTCTTACCCATAGGACAGCGTCCCCAGCACCTAAATCCTGGGAGGCTCAGTGGAAAATACTCCTGAGCACTGTGGAACCAAAGGAAGACCTGCCCCTAGATACCACATCTAACTTGTAATGAGTAACAAAGGTGCGAGGAGATGGCCAAGTAGCCGCAGCACAAATATCATCCATAGACAATCTGGCCTGAAAAGCTGTAGATGTAGATACAGACCGAGTAGAGTGAGCCTTCACCTGGAACGGTAAAACCTTTTCCCCCTGAGGAATAAATGAAAGAAATACAACTGGAAATCTACCTGGACAACGTGACTTTGGAAACAGGAGACCCCGTTCTGTTTTCCAAAAATGAAACAAACAACCGATCAGATTTTCTGAGGTCTTTCGTTCTGTGCAAATAAAAACTTAATTGTCTATGCACATCCACTTGATGAAATTTAAATTCTGCCTTGTTTGAGAACTGGGGAAAAAAATACTGGTAATTCAATAGATTGGTTAAGGTTACTGACTGACGCTACTTTGGGAAGAAAGGAGGGGTTCGGTCTGAGAGAAACCCTGTCCTTATGAAAAATCAAATAAGGGGGTTTTGATTGATAAAGCCTGAAGCTCCGAAACGCATCTGGCTGACGTGATGGCAACCAAAAAGACAGTCTTCCAAGTTAAGAATTTTAAATCGCAAGTGGCTGCAGGATCAAAGGGGGGTGAAGTAAGACCTTGTAGAACAAAGTTTAAGTCCCAAGACATAACAGGTTCCCATACCGGAGGAGGAAGTAAAGTGCCCTTCAAGAAAGCCTTAAAGAGTCTATGTGCCATCAGACTAGGCTAGTCTGCGACATGAAAGGTAGAAATCGCCACCAATTGGACTTTAATGGTTGCGGCCGCTGAACCCTGGCTAAAGAGCATAGACAAGAACTCCAATACAGACGAAATTGGAGCCGTTTAAGGGTCAATCTTTTTGGCATGCGCCCAGACTGAAAACCTCTTCCGTTTGCTGTAGTAAATCTTCCTGGTCGAGGGCTTGAGAGAGAAAGATAAAATATGAACCACCTCCGGCGAAAACTGATGAAGCCTAACTAATGACGGAAGTGGAGTAAGCCAGGCTGTCAACCGGAAGGTCCGAAGAGAGGGATGGAGCTGCCCTGAAATGTGCGTCAGTAAGTCTGGTTGTGGGTCCAGAATCCAAGGAGTGTCCATGAGATAGGGATGGGGAAAGGGGAACCAAATTTGACAAGGCCAGTGTGGGGCAATCAGAATCATTTTGCTTCCCAAGGATTGCACTTTCTGAATAACCTTTGACAGCAAGGGGAACGGAGGGAAGGCGTATAGTAGACCGGAGGGCCAATCGTGGACTACAGCGTCCCTGGGTGACTCCCCATGAGGGGGGATCAGTGTGAAGTAGCTGCTGCATTTGGCATTGAGGGGGCTGGCAAAAAGGTTGCAGCAAGGCTGACCCCACCTGCGGAATATCTGCTCCGCAACTTGACAGTTCAGGGACCACTCGTAAGGCATCAGAATAGCTCTGCTTAGCCTGTCTGCAATCACATTGGACTTCCCCGGAATGTGCGCTGCCACCAGAAAAAGTTGGGAAGACACTGCCCACTGCCACACTCGCATGGCCTCCCTGCAAAAGGGATAAGACTTGGTTCCTCCCTGCATGTTCAGATACCACACCACTGACATATTGTCTGAGTGGATTGCAATAGTTCAGAGAGGAAGAAAACTCTGAAGTGCTTGCAACGCTAGTAGCACAGCTCTCATCTCCAGGACATTGATATGCAGATGCATCTCATGCTCTTGCCACATGCCTTGGACTGTCCTGCCTAGATGATGCCCCTCCCCCCCACACCCCATCTGGGAGGCATCCGTGGTCACCGTGGCAACCGGGGACACAGGAACAAAGGGCTTTCCCACATTCAGGTTGTCGGTGCGAAGCCACCAACTGAGATCCTGTTTGCACCTGTCTGAGTAGAATAGGGTGAGAAAGTGTAAGACGTTGAAAAGACCACTGGACGAAGAGTAGCCACTGAAGGAGCCTCATATGTAACCTTGCCAGAGGGACTAACAATCATAGCAACCATTGTCCCCAACAATTGGAGGATCCATCTTGCCTTCGCTCTTCTCAGAGGGAGCAAGGTGTAAACCTGTTATTGTAGGACTCCGATTCTTTCCTGTGGTAGAAACACCCGCATGAGGACAGTGTCTAATTCGGCGCCTATAACAGTGACACGCTGTGAGGGCAACAAGGCAGATTTTTCCCAGTTCAATGTGATGCCCAACTGCTGACATAGGTTGATAGCAGCATCCCTGATCTGAAGTAGTAGATGTCTGGTGGTGGCAGTAAGGAGCCATTCATCCAGATACGGAAACACTTGGAATCCCTGACTTCTCTCAAGTGAGCAGTCACCACTGCCATGCATTTGGTAAACACCCCGGGGGCTGTGGTGAGACCAATGGGCAGGGCTCAAAACTGAAAGTGACTGGCTCCCAGCCGGAAGCGTAGGTGACTTCTGGATGCCCTGTCCATCTTTATGTGGTAGTAAGCATCCTTGAGGTCGATGGAGTACATCCACACTTCTTTTCCCAACAATGGGAGAACAGACTGCAATGTGACCATTCGGAACTTGGACTTTTGCACATGGGTGTTCAATTGGCTGAGATCCAATATGGGTCTCGGGTCCCCTGTCCTTTTCGGCACCAAAAAGAATCTGGAGTAAGTCCCTAATCCGATCTGGTCTGAAGGGACATGTTGGATGGCTCCTTTTTCTAGCAGCTTTAAAACTTCTGAAGCTGCGTAGTCCCTTTGACTGGGTGGAATATCCGGGATTTTCTTGATTGGAGGGGAATTTGATGATAAGGGAATGACATATCCTCCGGAAATTATTTGTAGAACCCATTCATTGGTCCTGGGTGATATCTTGCCAGGCGTACGGGTACAAAGAGATTCAACCCCCGACTAGCTCCGGAAACGCACAGTTAGGCCTCCCATCAGGAGCGGTGGTAGGGAGAACCACGAAAGGAATCACGGTCTCCCGAGTTGCGGTGGCCTCCTCTGCCCCTAGGGCGACGTCTCCCTGAATAACCACCCACCCCCTCCCCTGCCTCTGGAGGGGGGCTCACCTTGTGCACCAGGAAAAAACCTCTGATTTCTTGAACCACATTTTGCCACCCCTCTGGGCCTTGGGATAAGGCCTAGAGGGAAGGGAAAAACGGACTCCTATGGCAGACAGAGTTTTTCCCTCCTGCTCGCACCTAGTGTGAGTGTCTTTCACCTTGGTTCCGAACAAAGAGGAACCAACAAACGGGGCGTTGGTGAATGAAGACTTGAAGGCCTCCGCAAAATGACAAAGGCGCATCCAGGCCTGCCTCCTAAGAGCAACTCCTGAACTTGCTGCCCTACTCGCTCCCTCGGCTGCGCAGGAGATTAGCCTCATGGAGGAGTTTGCAATGGAATTGAGGGTGGACATCTGAGCATTGACAGTCTGGGCCACCGCCTCAGAAATGTTACCCGTGAGAGCATCTCCAAGCTCCTTGAGAAGATCTCTCTGGAGCCATGTAATGTGTGATAAGTAATTCAGTGACCGTAAAGTAAAGGTCGCTGAAGCAAACGTACTCTTCCCATATCGGTCCATAGTCCTAGACTCCTTGTTAGGGGTATGTACAGTGGAAGAAGTCTCAGCTAACTCCTTCTGGGTGGCAGCTGCCACCACCATTGCATCCACAGGGACTCCCTTGGACAGAATTCCTTATCAGGAGGAGCAGACAAAAATTTATTGGGTCACCTGGGGACTGGTTCCACAAAGTCAGGGGTTTCCCACACCCTTCAACAAACCAAATCCAGAAGCTTGTCGAAGGGTGGAGATACCCAGGAGGCGGTGGGCTGAGCACCAAAGGCCTTCAGGAAGACAGACTCCTCCTCGGAGGGGGCTTTGGATGGCCAGTCACCTCTTTGCTTCAAAAACTCTAGGATGTCAGAGAAAGAAACATCCTCAGAGGATGACTTAGGGGACCCCTCAGATTCCTTGAGGTCGGTGTCTGATGTGAGAGACTCATCCTGGGAATCTGTGCTTCCTCTTGCACGTCTTCTTTCTGGGTGGCTCCTCAGGCAAAAACTCTGAGGGGCCCTCAGAAATATGGGGATCACTCATGGTGGTACCATGAGGCCTTTGGGCTCTGCTGTCCAGAGATAGATGGCAATCAGAGACCTGCACCAGTGTAGTAGAGGGACAGAATGACCAACCCGTATGATGCCGCTGACGACCTGGCCAGCGCGCTCCGCATGGCCTCAAAGGCTGGTCCTCCCCCGGGTCCGAAGAACGACCAGCCTCCAAAGCCAAGACAGGAGTCAGACTTCCCCACACCGAAGCGCAGAGAGTGAGACTAGGAGCCAAGAGGTGTCCCGAAGCCTCTCCCTCAGACCCGACCAAAGAATCCTGAGTCCTGAACCCCGGGGATGGCGCCGACGGGGTCGGAGCGGATGTCAGAACCGATAAGCCAGGTGGGGCTGTTGGAACTGACCTAGGGACATCACACGGAGCTGAGCACTCCGGCTCTGAAAGCCGTGATGTGCTTGGAGGAGGAAGTATCGATGCAGGTAGAGGGACCGGCTCCGGAGCCGAGAACAATTTTGCCAGTACCGGTGACTGAAGAAGTCTCTGCACCACTATCAACGTCCACATCTGATAAGGTCCTGGAAGATTTTGATGATAGAGGAGGATATCGAGACCTCCTCTCTGAAGGGGACCTGCGAGGAGGTGGATACTGGCCTAATGCTAGGCGATCAGCTCCGAACAGGCTCTAAGAAGACTGGAGCCGAAGCAGGTTCCATAACAACTGACACTTCCTGCGGCCCCGAGGACAATGGAGCCGAGGATGTTGATGCAGACTACTATTTTCTCCGGTGGCTCTGAGGAGACTAATGGAGCCGGAGATCGCTTTTTTGCTTTTGAGGATTCTGCCTTAGAGCTGGAAGCACACTCCAGACCCTCCTCGAAGGAGGGTTTCTCAGAAGTCTCTTCAAAATCAATTTATTCTTCCTTTCCTGAAGAACACGCAGACTAAAGGCATGACAGAAACTGCATGATTCCTGGAGATGAATGGCTCACAGACAGTACACACAGAGAGTGTCCATCGGTAATGGACATTTTATAACTGCACCTAGAGCACTTTTTGAAGCCTGAGGGCTTATGCTCCTTAGTATCTTTGGACATAGTTAACCAACAACAAGTAACTAACTGAAAAATCGACCAACGGTCAAACAGTCACAAGGCGGGAACAAGCCAACAGACAGAATACCACAAATATCTCTAAGTTAAACGATCCTCAGACACAAATACAAGGAGGGGAAGGACTAATTCCTCTAATTTAAACGGTTTTAGTCCCGGGAAACTTTTAGCACACAAGGAAAGCAAGGGGACAGACTAGGTCCTCTAACTGAAATGGGCCTAGCCCATTGGAAACAGCTAGTGGGATACCACAGAATAAACAATCAAGAAAAACAATTGTTCCACAATACAGACAAGAACACACACAATAGCTATTAAAATAGCTTTTTTGCAAAAAACTTCTCTGATACAAGAAAAAGGGTACTTAGCCACAGCCAAGAGCGAGACCACGTCCGAGATACAAGAGCGGCAAATGAGATCTGGGGATAGAGAGCAGTGCAGCATGGAATACCATCTTAGCCCAGCCAATAGAAAGAATTTGAGCTAAAAAAGTACGGCTGAGTCACAGCTGACATTCGGCTCCGAACCCACGGGTAAGAATGTAGGCGAGACTGGATTACATAACATCCTTTTGTTGCAATAAGTATCTCATATGTGTACTTTCTTTTTCTTTAGAGAGGCTTGCTATACAATTACATATTAGCTCAAAAATATTGCACTTGTTTTTTGGTGCAGAATGTCATGGGTTCTATTCCCACACCAGGTAGTTGAAGTAATTTTCGGGTAGTAGTTGAAAAGGGTCTTTGGACCAGTCCGCCTCTACCCAGTTACCAAAAAGAAAATAAAGGATAGAAACAACAAAATCACAGCATATGGGTAGATTTCCAAGCAGTGTTTTGATATCCATGAAAGAAAGAGGGTTAACTGGGTTTGCAGTATGACAGACGTGCCAAAACTAGTTTGTCTTTGGATGGTGCTGCTTCCTACATATAATGCTGTATAAAGGATTGGAAAGCTGCTTATGTGGCAACTTCTAAGACATATTTTGCAGAATCATTTCTGAAGTATGCTATTAAGCCAGCTGCTGCCTAGTGGAAAGTGCTTTAATGCACCTTGCAAAGGCTAATTATTCTTGCCACTGTAAAAGACATTGCCGTACCATTTTTTTTTAAAACAGTAGTTTTTTTACTGATTTGCGCAGGTCTTTTTCTGAACAAAAATGTTTTTTTTTTTAAATTCAACAGTTCTCACAATACATTTGCACTGTGCATATCAAGCATACGCAAGAGATTCTAGTTGTATAGGGAATGCAAATTCTACAGTTCAACTTGGTCACTGCTGACAGCAACCTTTGGGAAAAAAAAGATGAATTTGTCTTCACTGACACCCTTTCATTATGAAATACCAAATACAGTGGTTTACACACAAGAGCTGATAACTCTGAACTTCCTACTAGGAGAAAAAAGTGTTGTCCATTAATTACTTCATGGAGATGGTCAGTTTTTCCAACAAAGTTCAAACCACAAGGGCAAACATAATTGTCTTCTTGGTGGTCTTAAGTTTACTCTAAAAGGAATTTTTCACTTAACAGGGTTCTGCCTCTACCAGTGGAAAGTTTCAGACATGAGCACAGATTTCATAAGCCTGAACTTTTGTTGATGAATGAGCCAAGAAAGGATAAAATAAATGGTCTAAACAGTCCAACCACCTTGGTACAGAACATTGAACAATGCAAAGGGTCTACAGCTTGTTATACAGTCCTTAACACAAAATGCCTCCACTTTCATAGATAAAATATTTATATTGGTAGGTATCCTGACTTACTCTGACATGTTTAATAGTTAGTATATGAAATGCTGAAATGTTGAGGCTGTACAGCAATGCCCATTTCCAAATACAGACTGTGTGCTCACAAAGTTGGAAGAATATTGTTCCCCTTGTATACTGTACTATATTACCGGCAGTACTGTCTGTACAGATCTTAAACTGTGTTAAAGCACACCAGACTGTTTTTGTCTCCTTCAGGCTGATATGAAGCAGTCTCAGTTAATGAGGCCATTTCCCTGCATTAACATGCTGTAAAAGTGGACTTCCCCAAACATAATGCAATCAATCCGCCACAAAATACTAAACTTTGGACAGAAGATGTAAGACCATCCTAATGGATAAAATGCCTTATCTAACCACAAGTAATTCTTCTTTTACACACTGTGAAACAGTCAGCATCATATCCAGTTCTTCTAAAGTACTAGAGACTGCGGAGATTAGTTATAGGTGATTCAACAGTAAGGCATACTGATGTCCCACTCACCAGGTTGAACAAGGAGAAAGTTACAGTTAGCTGTGCAGGCGCCAAGATTTGCCACAACGCACAAGCTCAGGTCACTCCACAGCAGGTACAAATATGACTATCATTGTCCATGTTGGTGTGAATGATCCGAGATGTACCTCTCTGGACTACATGAAGAGAGACATGGAGGAGCTCTCGGACCATGTAGCTCAGTCAGGTATGACCCTAGCCCTGAGTAGCATCCTGTCATCACCCAGAATGATACCACAGTACAAACAGAAAATGATGGACTTCAACAACTGGCAGAATTTCTGGTGTCATTCTAAGATGATCCAGTATCGGTCTGCCTGGGATGACATGACTGACAGACCTTGATGCTTCGCCAGAGATGGCCTGCATCTGTCACCTCTGGGATTCCAGATACTGGCTAAGGAGCTTGCCACCCCTAGAGTGCCTTTTTGCAATGTTTTCATGTCAAAAATACCACCGTAACTGCTACAACCAAATGGAATCTGAGGATTATGCTTCTCAACGCTAGAAGTTTGAAACTCAAAATGCGCTCACTCGAAACCCTCCTTAAAATGGACAACATCGATGTCTGTGCAGTAACTGAAACCTGGTTCAAGGCTCCAGAGAGTGCACCCCTGCGCTACCAGGCTACAATTCATACCACATCTTTAGGCCCCAAAACCTGGGCCAAAGCGCTTAAGGCAGCGGTGTCTCCATATTCATAAAGGATATACACACCTCCAGACTAGAAGCCCAGCACAACACTTCGATGATACTCCAGGTACAACTAACACTGGGCAAGACAGCAATCCAGGTACTTGCCTGCTATAGGTTCCCCACCATGTCCCAAGACTCCTACTCCACATTCCTAAGCATCCTGGAAAATACCAAAGTGCAACCCAACACCCTAATACTAGGGGACTTTAATTACCCCTACAAATACTGGGAAAATTACTTAAGTACTAACTCATTTGCTCAACGATTCTTGGAATTCATAAATTTCCAATGCACTGGACCAACTTGTACTTACCCCCACTAAGGGTGACAACATCCTCGATCTGGTCATAACCAACATGAGCAACTGCTGCTCTACACCTGTAATTAACTCCTCCCTGGTCAGATCTGATCACAAGCTAATCACCATTGATTTCCACCCCCCCCAATCCCCACCATAAAGGAACCAGTAAAAAACATCTCCAAAGCAAACTTTGGGCTCCTAAAAATGTAGGTGGCAAAATTTACGATGCCCAAGCAGTTGGAAAACAGCTGCTCGACTGCTGAATCACAAAACATTGTGCTGTATGAACACATTCACAAGTGCATCAATAGAGCCATCCCAAACAGAACCAAGACGCTTACCTCCAAAAAAGGAAGCCAATCTGGTGGTCCCCTATCATAAACAAACTCTGCAACAGAAGGAAGAAACTGTTGCAGAAAAGGGTGAAGTCGCAAGACTGGAAAAAATCCCTAACTAGCCTTAGCAACAAATTGAGATACATCATCAAATCCTCTAAAGCTAGCTATGAAAATAAAATAGCAGCAAATACTAAAGACAGCCACAATGCATTCTATAGTTATGTCAAGAATATTCAGGGCAGCACTCAGGTCTGCTCTGAGCTACAGCACAATGGCAACACATATACCGAGCCAGCTGGCATTGACAATATATTGGCTGACAGGTTCAGTTCAAACTTTACCCCTCTCACCCCCCCAAAGGGCCAATCACAATTCCCGAGTGTCAGGTTTATAATATTACTGCTGCTCAGAGTAAAACCGCACTGTCTAAAGCCAAGAACACAGCTTCCATGGGACTCGATAATATCCGTGGATGCATCCTACATAAGCTACAAAATGAATTGTCACCACACCAGAGTGCCCCTGTTCATTCACAGCCTCACTTCAGGCTTTGTACTCACTGAATGGCCACGGTCATCCCACTCCACAAAAGGGGAGCAACTAGAGACCCCAGAAACTACCGCCCCATTAGCCTGACTAGTCTGATATGCAAGGCTATGGAGCATATCATCGTGGACCTTATAAATAGAGAGAGGAAGGAAGCCTCCAAACTCTGGACCCCACGCAGTTTGGATTTGTGAAGGGTAGATCATGCCTGCTCAATCTGGTAGACTTCTCCGAGTCTGTCACCAGAGCTGTGGACGAGGGCAAGGTGGTACACGCACAGAATATCTCGATCGTGCCACGGCTTTTGATACCATTCCCCACTCGAGAATCACTGATAGACTCTCTAATCTAGGCATTAAACCCCATGTCACAAGGTGGGTTTGCTAACCGGGTCACAGATAGAACTCGCACTGTGAAGGCTGCAGACTCCAAATCGGACTACCAACCAGTCACGGGTGGTGTCCCAAGGGATCTGCCCTGGGTCCCCTTCTGTTCAGCATCTACTTCTCAGACGTTCAAGCCAACACAAAAGGACTCTGGCTGACCAAGTCTGCAGAAGATTACAAACTGGGAGCCATTATACAATCCCCAACTGATGTAGACATCCTACAAAGGGGCCTCACTGACACCAATGACTGGTGCCTGAACTGTGGCCTTAAACTAAATGACAAAAAATGCAACGTTATTCCCTGTGGGAAAAACTCTGTGCCCATGAACTACTACATCAACTACCACATCAACGATGTTCCACTCAACTCAGAAGGTGTAATAAGAGATCTGGGAACACAGGTTGATAGCAACCTCTCCTCTGACAACCACACTGCCACTGCGGAACTCTATATAGCAACTAATCGGTTGAATCCATCGCAAACTTCATGGGACAACTTTAAGAATCTAGCGATAAAACACATACTAGCCCACAAATTACTAATCACTGATCATACCAAACATATAAATAATCGGAAGATCTGGGAACAAATTTTTAACATTATATTGGCTTAATGTGTGGAACCCAGGATAACCCTTGGATATTAGTACTATAAAGTAAACTTTAATAGTAATCAAATTATTATAAGATATAATACCTATTGTCTAGACTCTTCAGATGTCTTTTCTTGTGTTAAAATGAAAGCATTCATGTATATAGTGTACATATGTTGTAGGATTGTTTTTTTGTAGTATTGTTTGGAAACTACCTATGTATATCACGCTCAAATATGTGTATGAACAATTGTAAAAGTAAATAAAGAATTATTATTGAAAAAAAAAGAAAATCCTTTTATGTGGCACATCTCATCACAAAGGGTCTTTCATCTAGGAAGAAAGAGGTCATCGTCTCTTCTCTACTTGTCCCTCATTACACCTATTATAGAATAGAATGCCCCTTTTGGCATGTACCTCACTAGACAGTTGCAACAGCTGGAAAGGCCACAAAAATACCTCACCAAGAGGATTCTAGGCCTTAAACACATGCCCTATACTGACACAATCAAAAAACTCCAGCTAAACTCAGTCTCATATTGTCTACTTATAGGTGATCTCTGCCTAACCTACAAAGCCATGTCTGACCTAGAGCTGCTAGACATGCTACATCTAAAAAAAAAAAATAATCCCGCCTTGCCACATGCTCCAGGGACCTCAATCTTGTTACCACATCAAATAGAACATGCTGGAGGAGTAGGTTCCTTACCCAGAAACTGCCCATGCTCTGGAACAGACTCCCCATCCACGTCAAGCAGAGCTCCTCTCTGGTCCTCTTCAAAAGAAATCTTGACGAGTGGACGGGAAATAGAAAATTCACCCCAGGGATCACCTCAGCTGCAGAGCCAGATAGAGGCAATGGGAACAAACGTCTATTGATAATGATACTAGGGATTCTTATTGGCTAGGCTTACATAGGCCCTTGGGCCATTAGCCTAGTACACACCTATGAACCTAGGAGATATCACTGCACCTTTCTTATATGCAACCATGAATGTAACAGAAAATAATTTATGTACTCACCCATAACGTTCCATCTGAGTAGTTCTACTTCATTTGTCTTCAACCTGTGGGTTCTCGGATCCATATCAGATCTTACACGGCCACATTTTCCAGCTATGGCTCCAAGCTCCATGCTCTTCCCTTTACTCATAATGCCAGTCTCCCTTCAGATCGAGTTTGCTGCCTAACAGATACAGATACCCGACCTAACACCTTATCCTCCAACACAAACATCACAAATGAACTTTAGCCCTGACAGAACCAAAGATCCCAGCAATAAGTGTTTGGGATATGACACGTTCTTCGTTCCGAAGGATAAGGTTAGGGAGAAGGGGGGGGGTTTGAAGACAAATGAAGTAGTAGTCAGATGGAACATTATGGAGAGTACAGAGCTTCTTTATCTGAAGTAGTTTACTTCATTTGCTCTTCAACCTGTGGGACAAAGTCCCCAGCTACCCAACTCTTGGGAGGCCCTCATGGAATGTTATTCCGGAGCACCGCAGAACCAAAGGATGCTCTACTCCTAGAGACCAAATCCAGTTTATAATGAGAAATAAAGGTATGAGATTAGGCCCAAGTAGCAGCTGAAGAAATCTCATCCAAAGAGACCTTAGACCAAAAAGCAGCTGACGTGGCCATAGATCAGGCTGAATGAGCCTTCACTCTTCCAGGAAGAGACAAACCTCTATCTAAATAAATCTGACCAATGCATTGCGAAATCCTGCGAGCAATAGTCACTTTTCAGACAGGTTAAGGGCTTGGCAAAGGATACAAAAGCTGATCAGACTTACGGATAGGTTTAGTCCTGTGCAGATAAAACCTCAACTGCCTGTGAACGTTCAAGTAAATGTAATTTGTATTTCCCTTTGTTCTGGTAATTCATAAAAAATACTGTAATTTAATAATCTGCTTAATATTGGCCTCCGAGGCTACCTTGGGAAGGAAGGATGGGTTAGTGCGTAACTACATGCTATCCATGTGAAAGATCATATAAGGGACTTTGACAGAAAGAGACATCCTTCTAGCGGACGTAATGGCAACCAAGAAGGCAGTTTTCCAGGCCAAAAATTGTACATCCACAGATGCCGCAGGCTCAAAGGGAGGAGAAACCAATGCCTGCAACAACAAAGTGAGATCCCACGGAGGAATCCAATCCTTAACTGGGGATCTGTGAAGAAAGGCACCTTTGAGAAGGCTTTTTCTAAACTTTGTAAAACCTAACGAAGACATATTGACCCCAACATGAAAATTAGAAATGGCGGCTAGCTGAACTTTCACCGTTGAGGAACTAGGGCCTTGATGAAAAATGCTAGCTAGGAAATCTAAAACTGCTGAAAGTGGTGCAGTGAAAGGGTCCAAAGACTTCAGAATGGCCCAAATAGAAAAACGTTTCCATTTACTGCAGTAAACCTTTCTGGTGGACAATGAGCCGCCACCAGAATGGATTTGACAGAAGATGACAGACCGGGAGTCCTAAGAATCATAGGAACTGCAGCAGCCAAGCTGTGAGCTTCAGATTGTCCAGATCTGGATAAGGAATCCCTGAGGGATTGCGAGCAGATCCGGGACCGGATCCAAGGCCCATGGTGGAACAACTAGGTGAAACCTAATTAAGGGAAACCAAACCTGTCGAAGCCAGAATGGGGCAATGAGGATCACAGTGCCCCCCAGCCTTCGGGCTTTCTGCAGAAACTTCGCCATGAGGGGAAGAAGAGGATATGCATAAAGAAGCCTGGGAGGCTAAGCATGGATCACAGCATCTCTGCAGGCTTCCCTTGTCTGGGGGGGGGGGGGGTTCAGAGTGAAAAAAACTCGCTGCATTTCACATTGTAAGGAGATGCACAAAAATCGCAGCAAAGATGACCCCACTCTAGGAACATCTGTTCCACTACTGAAGGCATCAGAGACCACTGAAGGCATCAGGGACCACTCATAAGGCATTAGGACAGACCTGCTGAGCCTGTCCGCTGGCCCGGGATGTGCATTGCCACTAGAAAACAGCCGGTGGAGACTGCCCATTCCCACACTCTCAGGGTCTCTCGACATAAGGGATAAGATTTGGTTCCCCCTGTTTGTTGATGTACCAGACCACTGACATGTTGTACGTCTGATTGCAATCGTTCCCATAGGAAGATGAGCATTGAGGGCTTGCAATGCAAGAACAGCTCTCATCTCCAGAACATTGATGTGCAGATAGGTCTCAGAAGGGGACCACATGCTTTGGACTGTCCTTCACGAGCAATGCCCCCCCCACCCAAGTAAGGCAGCGTCTGTGGTCACCGTGGTTTGGGGTAAAGGAGGCTGAAAGGGACATCCCTTAAGGAGATCTGGGGACTGAATCCACCAACAAAGGGAGTCCCTGCACGCTTTTGAAATTCACAATGGAAAGGACAAAGGAAGGTCTAACAATGACCACTGAACCGCTAGAGTCCACTGCAGTACCCTCATATGAAGGCTTGCCATGGGAAGATTTATCGTGGCTGCCACAGAACCTAAAGCTCTTAACACTGCTTTGGCTGCTGGAAAATGGGTCTGAAGGATGTGTAAGACATGTAGCCTCAAGCTGTGTATCCTGTCCGAAGGGAGGAACAACCATGATTGCACTGTGTCCAGTTGTGCCCCAATGAAATCTAGAACCTGGACAGGTTGAAGGGCCAGCTTGTTCATATTGATCATGATGCCCAACTGGTTGGCTAACAGAAGGAAGGAGTCCCTGGCCTGACATAGCAGATGCTCTGAAAGGGTGGTAAAGAGCCAATCTTGCAGGTATGTAAAGACCTGAATACCCTAAAGCCTTAGGTGAGCCACTGCCATTACCTTGGTAAACACACGGGGGGGCTGCGGTGAGACTGAAGGGGAGGGCTCAAAATTGGTAATGATTGGTTCCTAGCCAGAAGCAAAGGAACCTCTGGGAGCGCCTGTGCATCTTGATGTGATAGTACGTGTCCTGGAGGTCGATCGAGCACATCCAGTCTCTGTCTTCTTGTAGATAAGGCAGAATAGATTGAATCATGACCGTCCGGAATTTTGTCTTGGTTACTGACAGGTTCAATTGGGACAGATCCAATATTGGTCTGAGGTTCCCAGCCTTTTTTGGCACTAAAAAGAACCTGGAATAAACCACGGATCTGGACTTGTCTGGGGGGACTGGTTGGATGAATTGCTTTCTCAGTAGTGAGTCTATTTGTACAACTGCTTCCTCCCACTGCATGCGTGGAACATCTGGGAGGGTTTTGTTGGAAGGGGGTAGATTCCTGAAGGGGACAAAATAACCTCTGGATATGACTTGCAGCACCCACTGATCCGTAGTGATGGACTCCCATGCTAGTGGGTGAAACGGCAAATGACCCTAGACTGCCTCCAGAGATGGACAGCTGGGCACCCCTCTCAGAGTTGCTGCCTGGGTTTATCTGAGAAGGGTTCTCGGGACCTGAAATTCCTAGGACCTGCCACTGGGGGAAGGCGAGTCCTGAGCGTCCCGGGAAAACACCTGAGACTTTCAGAAAGCACAGTTGTGTACACTTACCATAAATGTAGATGTTGAAGTGCATTCACTGTTGCAGTCATCACACTTGAGTAATCTGCCTGCAGGTAGCCCTCAGCCTGAATACCAGAGTCTTGTGATTTCTGTGTCGGATGCTGTCGCTTCTTCCATGATGTCAGGTCATCAGGGGTATAAAACATGCAGCAGACACCATAACATCAGTTTTTCTTGCCCCAGATGTCAGGAGCCCCCAAAATAGGAAGCAGTTACATGCTATGGAACACCCCCAGCAAAAAGCAAATACCAATGATGCAAAAAATTCCAAACAAAAAGGAAAGGTTGACGTAAAGAGAAGTCAGGGGGCTGGAGGGAGGGTAACCAGGACTGCAACCGTGAATACACTCGAACATCTACATTTATGTTAAGTGTACACAACTGTACCATGTTCTTTGTGTTTCACTGATGCAGTCATCACATTTCGGTTGATTCCCAAAGCTGAGGATGGGTGGAGGTAGTTAAGAAAAGTACAGTTGTGTACACTTACCATAAATGTAAATGTTCAAGTGTATTCACTGTTGCAGTCATTACATTTGGGTAATCTGCTAGCAGGTTGCCCTCAGTCAGCCTGATTAACAAAGTCTTGGGTCCTGCATCGGTTGCTGTTCCTTCTTCCATGACGTCAGGTCGTCAGTGGTATAAAACATGCAGCTGACGCCATTACATCAGTTTTTTTGTGCCCCAGATGTCAGGTGCCCCCCAAATGCGGATATATACATACAAATATATATATATATATATATATATATATATATATATATATAAAAATTTAAAACACAAAAAATATACCTCCAAACAAAAGCAAATACACCAACAAGGCTTTTAGTCACAGTATACGAAAGTAAAGGTATAATAAGAGAAAAACAGGGGGCTGGAGGGAGGGTAACCCGGACTGCAACAGTGAATACACTCGAACATCTACATTTATGGTAAGTGTACAAAAAGTACAGTTTTGTACCTACCATAAATGTAGATGTTCGAGTGTTCACCCTGCTGCAATCATCACACTTGGGTTATCCTGCCGTCAGGCGGTCCCGCAGTCGGCCCGAATTCCAAAGTCTTGGTCCGGCGTCAGTTGCTGTCACTTCTTCCCTGACGTCAGTGCGCCAGGGGTATACAAGAGGCATCTGACATCATTTTCTTCAGTTTTTCTTGCCCCAGATGTCAGGTGCCCCCAATAGGTAGAAAAAAAAAAAAAAATATATATATATATATATATATATATATATATATATATATATATATATATACACATACATATATATACACACACACACACACACACACACACACACACACATATAGCTATATAAAAATAAAACAAAACCCTTAGACACAAGCAAATACACCACAGAAGTAGTATAGGATAGAGCGGTAGAGATAAGTTTAGCTAGTTCAGAGGGGATGGAGGGAGGGTAACCTGGACTGCAGCAGGGTGAACACTCGAACATCTACATTTATGGTAGGTACAAAACTGTACTATGTTCATCGTGTTACCCTGCTGCAGTCATCACACTTGGGGTGAATCCCAAAGCTAAGGATGGGAGGTGGAGTCAAACAGGGTTAGAACAAGCTAGTAGGCCCTGCAAAACTGCAGTGGCAAAACCAGCTCTTGTCTTAGAATATAGAGGTAAGTGATAGTGTTTGGTGAAGGTGTGCACTGAACTCCAAGTTGCAGCTTCCAGAATATCCTTGGTTGGCACTCCCCTGACAAAGGCTGCTGATGTAGCTGTAGCCATGGTGGAGTGGGACCTAATGTTAGCAGGTACTGGTTTACCATGATGTGTGTAGCAGAAACGTACGCAATGCCCTATCCATTTAGGAATGGTCTGTTTTGAGGTGGCCTTTCCTTGTGATCCTGTAGCATAGGCTACAAAGAGCTGGTCAGTTTTTCTGAAAGCCTTAGTTTTATCCAAGTAGTAACGTAATTGCCTGTGACTGTCCAAAGAGTGCAGGAGTCTTTCTCCTTTGTTCTGTGGCTTTGGGAAGAAGGTGGGCAAGTGAATGGTTTGGTTTAGGGCCACACTGGATACCACCTTTGGCATAAAGGAAGGATTAGTTCGTAGAGAGGTTCTGTCTTGATGAGGAAAGGTTCCACTGCCATTAGTGCCTGTAGCTCTGAGACTCTTCTAGCTGAGATTATTGCTAGTAGTAGGGCAATTTTCCATGAAAGAAATTTTAAATCAGCTGAAAAAGCTGGTTCAAAGGGCGGCAGTGTAAGCTTTTCCAGAACAAAGTTGAGATCCTAAGTAGGTGATGGAGCTCTCCTTGGCGGTCTTAAGTTCTTAGCCCCTCTGAGATACTGTCTTAGGAGTGGATGTGAGAATAAAGGAGGATCCGTGCTGTAATGAGCTGAAATTGCTGAGGCGTGGATCTTAATAGATGAAAAGGAAAGTCCTTTATGTAACATCTCTGTTAAATATTGTAGAATCTGAGGGATGTTTGGATCAAGGGGATTTAGGCCTTTAGCCTGGTTCCAGGCACAAAATCTTTTCCATTTGTCTGAATAGGTTTTCCTGGTGCTGGGTCTCCTGGCCTCCAGAATGACATCCATAACAGCTTTGGATAAAGGTGTTGGCTGGTTGTTTAGGTAATTTGCCATGCAGCCAGGTTTTAAAGTCTTGAGCTGGCTGTGTAGAATCTGATTGTCTCTCTGGGTGAGCAGGTGAGGAATTTGTGGCAAACTCCATGGTGGGCCATGTTCCTTAAAATTGGATACCAATGCTGGCGTGGCCAGTCTGGTGTAACTAACATAATTTGTGGCCTCTCTAATCTGACTTTAAGCAGTACCTTTTCTAGAAGAGGCAGTGGAGGAAGGGCATACCCTGTTAATGTTTTCCAACTGAATGAGAGGGCGTCCACTTTCCAAGCTAGTGGATGGAAGGTCCTTGTGCAAAATTTTTGAAGTTGGTAGTTGTGGGGGCTTGCAAACAGATCTATGTCTGGGCGTCCCCATTTTTGAGCTATCATTGCAAATACTTGTGGATCTAGTTTCCATTTGTGTGGATCCATGAGGTTTCTGCTTAGGTCGTCTGCCAATGTGTTTTTCTTTCCTGGCAGGAATTGTGCTTGTAATTGAACCTGGTAAGACAGTGCAGTGTTCCACAAGGCTATTGCTTGCCTGCATAGAGGGTAGGAATGTGTGCCCCCTTGCTTGTTTATGTACCACATTACTGTGGTATTGTCTGTCTTTATTATTAGTTGTCCTGGGTGTAGAAGGTCCTTGAAAGCTGTTAGGGCATTCTGTACTGCTAGCATTTCTTTTTGATTGATATGTAGATGCCTCTGATCTGTAGTCCATTTGCCCTGAATGCACTGCCCTGCCATGTGTGCTCCCCAGGCATAGTCCGATGCATCTGTTGTCATAGTTTGCATGGCTGTGGGTAAGGTGAAAGGCTGACCCTTGTTGAGGTGACATGCCTGTGCCCACCATAGAAACTCCTGTTGAAGGCAGGGAATGAGTGGTATCATTGTTTCCAAGCTGTGGCTGTGCTGAGTCCATACACTTTTCAGGTACCATTGTAATTTCCTCATAGGCAGTTTTGCAAATGGTATTATTAGTATGCAAGATGCCATGAATCACAAGGCCTGCAGAATTTTTCTTGCAGGGAGTTGGGTCTTTGTTGCCATTATTTTGAAATATTGAATCAGCTGTCGTTGCTTGTCTGGCATGAGATAAGCCATCTGGGCTGTTGTATTCAAGCTGGCACCCAGGAATATTATGTTTTGTGAGGGCACTAGTTTTGATTTATTTTCGTTTACTGTGTACCCTACGCAACTTAGGTGTTTGACAAATGTCAGATGCTTTAAAAGAATGTCCTTGCTTTCTGCTTGAATAAGGCAGTCATCCAGGTATGGGTATATCTGAATTCCTCTGTCTGCAGTATGCAATTACTGGTGCCAGGCATTTTGTGAAGACCCTGGGCGCAGTAGATAAGCCAAAGGGCAGTGCAGAGAATTGATAATGCGTTGAACCTGCAATGAAGCGGAAGTATCTTCTGCAATTTTGTCTGATAGGGACATGCAGGTATGCCTCCTTGAGGTCCAAAGTGACTAGCCAAGCATTCTTGCCCAGCAGGGGAAGAAGCTGCTGTAGTGTTAGCATTTGAATTTTGGTACTTGTAGATAGGTGTTCAGAACTGAAAGATCCAGAATGGGTCTCCATGCTTTGTCCTTTCTTGGGACTAGGAAGAGCCTTGAGTAAAATCCTTGTCCTTGCTCCTGTGTAGGTACCTGTTGAATGGCTCATGTTCATGAGAGCTGTAATTTGTTTTTGTGCCTCTGCCCATTGATTTGGTGGCAGGTTTGGCCTTCCTTTGATCCGTGGTAAGGTATGAAAGTGGAATATGTATCCTTGAGAGACAATGTTTAGAAATCATTTGTCTTTTGTGATGATGTGCCAGTTGTCTGCAAAAAATGCTAGTTTTCCTCCCAAGGGAGTTGCCAGGAGAGATTTGCTTGGTAATTTGAGGATACAGTCATTGTGTTTGTCTTCTGCTAGCTTGGGGCCTGTCTTCTCCTCCTTTCTGGGTAGCAGAACCCCATTGGTGAGGTTTGTAAGGGCCCTGTGACTTACCTCTGCCCCTTGGGCGTCTGTATTTGCCGCTCTGTGATCTGTCTGAAGCTGGAAAGGACCAGTTTTTTGTTGACCAATTTCTGCTGAAACGAGGGGGTTGTACCTGCAAAAAATCCTTGACCGTTTGCAAAGACTTTGCCTTATCCTCCATTTTCTTTAAAACCTCTTCTGCTTTGACACCAAATAATACATCCTGCTGTAAAGGTGCATCCAATAATTTTGCTTTAACATGGTCAGGGAGGGTTTGTTCTTTTAACCAAGCATGTCTACGTATGACAGAGCCAGTAACAGCTGCTCTACAGGAAGCTTCCAATGAATCAAATCCGCATTGTAAAGTATGTTTGCCCACCTGTTCAGCTGCATGCAACTGATCCTGCATTTCCTTGAATTCAGACTGTTCTGAATGTGTGCTCATTTTTTGTTTTAACTGAGACATTAGGAATTATTGATATTTCAACATGTGAAACTGGCAATTATAATATGCTCTCACAGCCAGAGTTGCTGAGGTGTAGATTTTCTTTCCCCATCTATCTAGGGCTCTGGAATCCCTTTCAGAGGGCACAGGAGTTTTAGCCATAAAAGCTTTTGCTCCCTTAGGACCCTGGGAAATTGTTTCTGGGTCAGCTACAGGGCTTTTATAAAGGAATTTGTGTAAGTCAGGTACTCTGTAGTATCTGTCTAGTTTGGCTGGAGCAGGAGGTAGAGAGTCTGGATTTAAACTAGACTCCAAGTAAACATCATCCACAACATCTAAAACAGGAGGGATAGCAAGAGGTCTGTGCTGGGGTAGTAAAAGGAACTCTCGGAGCCTTTCCTTAGAATCTGAGTAATTCTGGCCTTCCCAGTGGAAATGTTCCCTCATGGTATGTAAAGTTTCCCCAAAGGAGTAGTCTTCAGGGGGAGATGCTGAGGGAATAGAGTCTTCAGCATCAGAATCTTTATAAGGTGGAAAAGTGTAATCATGTTCCTCAGAAGAATCTGAGGAGAGAGAAATCTGGTCAGAGGATGCATAATCCTCCTCGTCTTGGTCTTTTATCAGGAGGGGGATGGGAATCCCTGATAAGGGTAATCAAATCTTCAGCCATCTAAAGCATCTGTTTCTTAGGCATGGGGCCTTGCACTGTAGACTGATGTACAGTTTTCTTAGGTTTTAAAGGAGTTTTAAGCTTAGCATAAGATTTAATGGCGAGTGTAGTCAGTCTGAAGACACCTTCTGCAACCAAAGGTGTTTCCACTGCACCGGTGTCTACTTCTGCTCCGGTGTCGGTAGACGGCTGCTTCGGCCTAGTAGGCTCCGCTTGGGAATCCGCAGCTGTCTGGGGTTCCAGTTCTGCAGTCGTCAGGGGCTGCGTAGGCGCCTCACTGAAAACCAGAGAACCGTTGACAGGCCCAGCAGAGGCCTCGGAATCTGGCTTATTCCTAGGCTGCCTGTCCTTATCCTTGTGTTTTTTATGTATGGCGGTTGTCGGCTGCTCTGATGGCATGATATAATTAAATTTTCTACCAAAGTAATGCTGCGCTAAGTCAAAACGGTGTTTGATAGTTCGTTTATTAAACCTAGCGCAAAACCGACAACCTGTGACGTCGTGGTCTGGGCCTAGGCAAGGAATACAATAGGAATTGAAGTCCTTATAAGGTATTTGCTTCCCACAAGAAATGCAATTGTTAACTTTTTCTGACATCGGACTGAAGCAAGAAAATGTTCCCCAATGGGGTACTTGGCTTTATTGAAGACTTCGGACTGAAATTCAAAACGAAAATCTCAGGTGTCGGCCGACCGGCACTTGCGAACTGCTTCTGCTTTGGGCACCACGCGGCATGAAAGACAGAAGAAAATGGCGTTGGATGCCTCTTATATATGGCACACTGACATCAGGGAAGAGGCGACAGCAACTGACGCCGGACCAAAACTTTGGAATTCGGGCCGACTGCGGGACCGCCTGATAGCAGGATAACCCAAGTGTGATGACTGTAGCAGGGTAACACGATGAACATCTGTACTATGTTTTTAGTGTTTCACTGTTGCAGTCATTACATTTGAGTAGATTCCCAAAGCTAGGGTTGGGAGGATGTATTTATACAGCATTAGGACCAGCTAAAAGGCCCTGCAGGACAGCAGTGGCAAAGCCAGCTCTGGATTTAGAGAAGAAAGGTAAGTGATAATGCTTGGTGAACGTATGAACTGAGCTCCAGGTAGCTTCTAGAATGTCTCTGGTAGGAACATCTCTAAGAAAGGCAGTAGAAGTAGATGCAGCCCTGGTGGAATGAGATCTGATCCCCTGGGGGATAGTTTTACCATGGTGCATATTGCAGAAACAAATACAATGGCTTATCCATTTGAAAACAGTCTGCTTTGAAATAGCCTTTCCCTCTGCCCCTGCAGCAAATGCCACCAGTAGTTGTTCAGATTTTCTTAGAGATTTTGTCCTGTTTAAGTAAAATCTAAGCTGCCTGTGTACATCCAAGGAATGTAGAATTCACTCCCTCCTTGTTCTGTGGATTGGGAAAGAAACCAAAAGCAAAAGGTCCACCACGAATCTACCAAAAATACGCTGCTCCCAATAACAATAAAGGCTGCCTCTGTACTAATCCATATAACTTTTGTGTGTATAATCAGTCCACAAGCCAGAATGGATTTCAGTAAACTCGCACCTTATTTATTAACATTTAAAATAGTAGAAACAAAAAGTACAGTTGTGTACACTTAACATAAATGTAGATGTTAGAGTGTATTCACTGTTGCAGTTATTACTTTTGGGTAATCTGCTGGCAGGTTGCCCTCAGTCAACCTGAATAACAGTGTCTTAGGCCCTGCATCAGTTGCTGTCTCCTCTTCCATAACGTCAGGTCATCAGGGGTATAAATATATACACACACACACACACACACACACACACACACACACACACATATATATATATATATAAACAGCAATATATGTAAATGCACTTTTAGCAACATAAACTTTACCTTCATTTAAAAGCAAATACACCACAAAGGCTTTAGAATATAGTGAAGGAAAGGAAAGAGAAGTTCTAGAAAAAGGGGATGGCGGGTGGTTAACCCAGACTGCAACAGTGAATACACTCAAACATCTACATTTATGGTAAGTGTACACAACTGTACTACGTTCTTCGTGTTTCACTGTTGCAGTCACTACATTTGGGTAGAATCCCAAAGCTATGAATGGGAGGATGGAATTAAATAGCATTAGGAGCGGCTATAAGGCCCTGCAGAACTGCAGTGGCAAAGCCTTCCCTGGATTTAGAGAAGAGAGACAAATGATAATGCTTTGTGAAGGTATGAACAGAGCTCCAAGTAGCAGCTTCTAGAATGCCTTTGGTTGGAACTCCTCTGAGAAAGGCTGCTGAGGTAGAGGCAGCCCTGGTGGAATGTGACCCGATTCCCTTGGGCAAAGGTTTACCATGATGCAAGTAACAGATGCAGTGGCTTATCCAGTTAGAAATAGTATGCTTTGATATTGCCTTCCCCTCTGATCCTGAAGTAAATGCCACCAGTAGTTGCTCAGAATTTCTTAGAGATTTGGTCCTGTTTAAGTAGAATCTGAGTTGTCTGTGTGTACGTCCAATGAATGCAGAATCCGCTCCCCCTTGTTCTGTGGATTTGGGTAAAATGTTGGCAGGTGAATAGTTTGGATAAGAGCCACACTGGATACCACATTAGGCATAAAGGAAGGACTGGTCCTGAGGGACACCCTGTTCGGGTAAAATGTAATAAAAGGCTCCACAGTCATGAGAGCCTGTAGTTCTGAAACCCTTCTTGCTGAAGTGATTGCCAAAAAAAAAGCTGTTTTCCAAGATAAAAACTTTATATCCGCAGTAGCTGCTGGTTCAAAAGGAGGCAGGGCGAGTTTTTCCAGCACAAAATTGAGGTCCCATGCAGGAGTTTGTGATCTTCTGGGAGGCCTTAAATTTTAGCAGAGGATGAGAAAAAATGGGAGGCTCCGTGTTGTATTGAGCCGAGATGGCAGAGGCATGGATTTTTATTGAAGAAAAATATAGGCCCTTGTCAAGCATCTCAGTCAAGTACTGTAAAATCTGAGGGATATTTGGTTTTGCTGTGTCCGTTCCTTGTGCTTGTGCTAGGTTCCAAGCACAGAATCCCTTCAATTTATCAGCATAAGATTTTCTAGTACTAGGCCTTCTGGCTTCCAAAATGACATCCATCACAGATTTACTGAGAGGAGATGTTTGAATAATTACATGATCAGCCATGCTGCAAGGTTCAGAGTTTGGAGCTGCGTGTGCAGAATTTGATTGTTCTGCTGAGACAGTAGATGAGGTATTTGACGCAAGTACCAAGGAGGGAGTTGAGACATATTCCTTGGAATTGAGTACTAGTGCTGGCGAGGCCAGTCCGGAGCAATTAGGATCATTTTTGTTTTTTTCTGTCTGACCTTTAGTAAGACCTTGGAGGGAAGAGGCAGAGGGGGAAAGGCATAGACTGAGAGGTTTTTCCAAATGAAGGATAAGGCATCCACTTTCCATGCTTGTCTGTGATAAGTCCTTGTGCAGAATTTGTTGGGGAGAGGCAAATAGATCTATGTCTGGGCTCCCCCATTTCTGTGTTACCATGCTGAAGATTTGTGGATCCAGTTTCCACTTGTGCGAGTCCATAAGATTTCTGCTCAAGTCGTCTGCCAGAGTATTTTGTTTTCCTGGCAGGAATTGAGCTTGAAGATAAGTCAAGGCTGTGTTCCACAATGCCATGGCTAGACTGCAAAGGGGGTAGGAATGTGTACCCCCCCCTGCTTGTTTATGCACCAGATAACCGTGGTGTTGTCAGTCTTTATAAGTAGTTGTCATGGATGAAGCAAGTCCTTGAAGGCTGTCAAGGCATTCTGAACAGCTAGCATCTCTTTCTGGTTGATATGAAGATGCATTTGTTTTGGACTACATATACCCTGAATGCATCTCCCCACCAGGTGGGCCCCCCAAGCATAGTCTGATGCGTCTGTAGTTAGGGTTTGGGTGGCAGGGGGTAGAGTGAATGACAGTCCCTTGTGTTGTTGACATGTGTCTGCCCACCAAAGAAACTCCTGTTGTAGGCAGAGGATAAGAGGAATCAATGTTTCCAGACTGTGAATGTTGACTCCATAAACTTTTTAGGTACCATTGAAGTTTCCTCATATGCAGTCTTGCATATGGAATTAATGGAATGCAGGATGCCATGAACCCCAAAGCCTGCAGAATTTGTCTTGCAGATAACTGGGTTTTTGTTGCCATCTGTTTGAAGTATATAGTCAGTTGTCTTTGCTTGTCTGGCGTAAAGTAAGCCAATTGGGAAGTTGTATTCAAGCTTGCACCCAGGAATGCAATTTTTTGAGGGGGTACCATCTGTGATTTCTTTTTGTTTATTGTGTACCCAAGGCATGTTACAAATGCCAGATGTTGAAGAAGAATGTCCTTGTTCTCTGCTTGAATGAGACAGTCGTTCAGGTAAGGATAGATTTGTATGCTTCTTTGTCTGCAAAATGCAATTACTGGTGCCAGGCACTTTGTAAAGACCCTGGGCGCAGTAGATAAGCCAAAGGGCAGTGCAGAGAATTGGTAATGCATAAAACCTGCCTTGAAGCGGAAGCATCTTCTGCACGATTCCCTTATTGGGATATGCATGTATGCCTCTTTTAAGAATAGAGTCACTAACCAAGCGTTCCTGCCCAGCATAGGCAGTAGCTGTTGTAAAGTCAGCATTTTGAATTTTGGAATGTCCAGGAACGTGTTCAAAATCGATAAGTCCAGCATTGGACGTCAGGCATGGTCTTTTCTGAGTACCAGGAAAGTACAGTTTTGTACCTACCATAAATGTAGATGTTCGAAGATCCACATTGCTGCAGTCCTAACACTTGGGTAGTCCGCTGTCCCAGTCGGCCCGAATACCAAAGTATATGGCTGACGTCGGTCAAGGCGCATTAGTCTGACGTCAGGACGTCAGGGTACAAATGCGCATGACCGACGTCATATCCTCAGTCTTTTCTTGCCCCAGATGTCAGAAGACCCTAAAAAGATAAGGCCAAAACCAAAAAACACCAAACACTCCTGCATCAAATATATATATATATATATATATATACAATATATACAAATTTACAAAAGTATAACCCCACCCACACAACCACCCCTAAACACAGAGGGGAAGGAGGGAGGGTAAATTGGACTGCAGCAATGTGGATCTTCGAACATCTACATTTATGGTAGGTACAAAACTGTACTATGTTCTTCATTCCACATTGCTGCAGTCCTAACACTTGGGTAGAATCCCAAAGCAGAGGTAAGGGAGGCTGGCAAATCACAAGGAAGCAGGAGCTGTCAACATGCCCTGCAAAATAGCCGTGGCAAAACCAGCCCTAGATTTACAGTAAAGAGGAAGGTGGTAATGCTTAGAGAAAGTATGCACTGAACTCCAAGTAGCTGCCTCCAAAATATCCTTAGTTGCCACCCCCCTTAGAAATGCTGTTGAAGTGGCAGTAGCCCTAGTGGAATGAGGCCTAATCCCAGCTGGAATCTCCTTGCCATGATGGGAATAACAAAATGCAATGCAAAACCCAATCCACTTAGAAATAGTTTGTTTTGACACAGGCTTGCCCTGAGAACTCAAAGCAAAAGAAACAAACAACTGCTGAGACTGCCTAAAATCCTTAGTCCTGCTTAAATAATAACGCAACTGCCTGTGTACATCTAAAGTGTGCAAAATCTTTTCCCCTTATTTTGGGGATCTGCATAAAAAGTAGGCAAATGAATAGTTTGGTTTAAAGCCACACTAGAAACCACCTTAGGCATAAAGGAAGGATTAGTACGTAATGATACCCTATCCTTATGGAAAATCAAAAAGGCTCAACCGCCATAAGGGCCTGCAATTCAGAAACCCTTCTTGCAGAAGTAATGGCCAACAAAAAGCAGTCTTCCATGACAAGTATTTCAATTCAGCAGTAGCCGAGGCTCAAAAGGTTGTAGAGTAAGTTTCTCCAACACAAAATTGAGATCCCAAGCAGGAGTAGGAGCTCACGTGGGGGTCTGATATTCTTTGCCCTCTAAGAAATTGCTTGAACAAAGGATGAGAAAACAATGGTGGGTCACAATCATAGTGAGCTGAAATTGCTGCAGCATGAATCTTAATGGAAGAGAAAGACAAACCTTTGTCCAATAACTCTGTAAGATATTGAAGAGCCACACTCAAATTAGGCTCAGAAACCTCCAAATTCTTTGCTGCACTCCAAAATAAAAATCTCTTCCATTTTTCTGCGTACACTTTCCTTGTACTAGGTCTTCTGGCTTCCATAATCACATTCAAAACTTGTTGAGGAAGTTGAGACCTGCTATGTTTTAAAACAGAATATGCCAGGCTGTTAGATGAAGAGAGTGAAGCTTGACATTGAGTAGATGACCGTCCCTCTGAGACAATAGGTGTGGAATCAAAGGTAAAGGCCATGGAGGCTTCCTTACCAGACTCCTCAGTAATGGGTACCAGTGTTGTCGAGGCCAATCTGGAGCTATTAAAATCATCCTTGGCTTGTCTTGTCTAGCCTTTAGGAGTACCTTTGGAAGAAGAGGCAGAGGTGGAAAGGCATACACATGAAGATTTTTCCAACTGAAAGAAAGAGCATCCACCTTCCAAGCTGTGTGATGAAACCTTTTCGTGCAAAACTTTGGCAGCTGGTGGTTTAGTGGAGAAGCGAACAGATCTATGTCTGGAGTTCCCCATGACACTGTCAATTTCCGAAATACATGAAGATCCAGTTTCCACTCGTGGGGATCCATGATTCGCCTGCTTAACACATCTGCTAAGGAGTTCTGTGCTCCCGGCAGAAACCTTGCCTGAAGAGTTAGTTGCAAGCTGATCGCAGTCTCCCATAAAATCATTGCTTGCCTGCATAGAGGGTAAGAATGTGTTCCCCTTGTTTGTTGATGTACCACATGACAGTTGTGTTGTCTGTTAGAATCAACACCTGCCCTGGAAGAAGTAACTCCTTGAAAGCCATTAATGCAAACTGGACTGCTAACATCTCCTTCATGTTGATATGTAGATGCTGTAGTCTGGCAGGCCACTTGTCCTGTACCCACTTTCCATTCAGATGAGCTCCCCAAGCTATGTCTGAGGCATCTGTCGTTAGAATCTGACTCCTCTGGCCGAGTCACAGAGAGTCCCTTGTTTAGGTGACATTCCTGAGCCCACCACAAAATTCCTTTGAATGCAAGGTATTATTTGAATGACAGTGTCCAAATCCTGGCAGTGCTGTGTCCATACATTTTTGAGATACCATTGCAGCTTCCTCATATGCAGTTTGGCATTGGGAAGCACCAGAATACAAGATGCCATGAACCCTAAGGCTTGAAGGACTGTCCTTGCAGTCAGCCCGGACTGAAGAGATAGTTGATGGAAGTAAAGGGAAAGATTCTTTTGTTTGTCCGGGGTTAAAAGGCCATCTGGGTTGCTGTATTCAGTCTCACACCCAGAAAGCACATGTCTTGAGAGGGTACTAGACTGGACTTTATTTCGCTCACAGAATACCCCAGGCATCTTAGCACTGCTATCACATACTCCAACTGCTGCAACAGCTCTTCCTTTTCTTCAGCCAGAATCAGGCAGTCGCCCAAGCAACGACAGCTTTGAATTCCTTTTAGCCTGAAGTAAGCTATCACTGGAGCCAGAACCTTTGTGAATACTCTGGGCAGTAGATAAGCCAAAGGGCAATGCAGAGAACTGATAATGGGAATTCCCAGCTCGAAAACGCAGATACTTCCTGCAACTTAGTCTGATAGGTACATGAAGGTAAGCCTCCTTGAGATCTAAAGTTACCATCCAGTGATCTTTGCCCAGCAGAGGTAAAAGCTGTTGTAACGTCAACATTTTGAACTTGGGAATGTCCAGATAAGTGTTGAGGATAGATAAATCCAAAATTGGTCTCCACGTGTGTACCTTCTTTGGTACTAGGAACAGGCGAGAATAAAATCCTAGGCCTCTTTCTGGCACAGGAACCGGCTGAATGGCCCCTATTTGGAGTAACAGAGAAACTTGCTTGTGAGCCTCTTTTCTTTGTAGCGGAGGAAAGTCTGGCATGCCTTTGAAAGGAGGCAAGGTATGGAAATAAAACCTGTAACCGTGGTGAATGATATCCAATACCCATTTGTCTTGGGTAATTAAACTCCAATTTTCTTTGAAAAGTGCCAGCCTTCCTCCCAAAGGTGCTGCCAGACGAGAAGGCTCTGGCAGCTGAAAAGGCAGGTCATTGGGTCTGTTTACGAAAGGACTGACCCCTGCCCTCACCAGAAGACTGAGCAGGTGAACTCCCTGTTCTAGGCCTAAAAGAACCTTGAGCTCTGCCCCTACCACGTCTAGACCTACCCCTAGACTGGGAATCATAAGCAGGATATGTCCACCCCTTAGTAGGCCAATTTCTACTAAACTTGGAGGCTGAACCTGCAAAAATCTTTAACAGTCTGCATAGACTTAGCCTTGTCCTCCATTTTCTTTAAAACTGCTTCCACAGGCGAACCAAACAACACGTCAGACTGTAATGGAGCATCCAAAATCCTTGTCTTAACATGCTCAGCTAAATTCTGATCCCTCAGCCAGGCGTGCCTACGAAGAACAGAACCAGTGGCAGCCACCCTCAAGAGGCCTGCACAGCATCAAAACCGCATTGCAAGGAATGCTTACCCACCTGTTCAGACACATGAACTAAATCCTGCAACTCTTTACACTCAATACCTTCCGCCAGAGCATCTACCTTAGACTTCAACTGTGAAAGGAGATAATTTTGATATTTTAACATGTGGAACTGGCAATTCAAAGCCCTCATGGCTAAAGTGGAAGAAGTATACACCTTCTTTCCCCATCTATCTAAAGCCCTTGCTTCTTTATCAGGAGGAACAGGATTTTTAACAACAGAAGCCTTAACACCTTTAGGCCCCTGAGAAACAGTTTCTGGGTCTGCCCTAGGACTCTTAAAAAGATACTTATGAGCTTCAGGCACCCTACAATACCTGTCTGGTTTAACTGGGGCAGGAGGCAAAGAATCAGGGTTCAGGGAAGCCTCTGCAAAAACATCTTCCACCACATCCAGAACAGGAGGTATAGCTAAAGGCCTATGCTGGGGTAAAACAAAAATTCCCTAAGCCTCTTCCTGGAATCAGAGAAATCTTGACCTTCCCATTTAAAATGCTCCCTCATGGAATGAAGAGTCTCTGAAAAGAAAAATCCTCAGGAGGAGAAGCCAAGGAGTAGAATCATCCACATCAGAATCAGAATAAGGAGGATACTCCTGCAAGTCTTCAGCCAAGACTCAGAAGCCTCCGAACACTGCTCAAAACTCTCAAGCTCAGGATCCACCCTAGGCCTCTTATCAGGAGGGGGCATAGAACCTCTAATCATAGTAATCAAATCTTCTGCCATTTTAAGCATATGTTTCTTAGGCAAAGATCCTGAAGAACTAGGAGAGACCCCCACTGAAGCTAAACCTGGCCTGCCTCTCAAAGAAGCCTTGGAAACAGAAGGAGGGCCTAACCACCTTAGGAAGAGAGGGGAGAACAGCCACCTGAGAAGCCCCTTCAGCCTGGCCTACCTCCTGAGAGGACACATCTTGTAACAGTAAAGTCTCTCCCTGAGACTCCAAAGAAACTTCAGGCAGAACCACCGGCTCCACTGAGCCTTCTAAAGAACCGACGTCCGGGACTGACGGTTCTTCCAACCTAGGCTTTGCTGCTTTGTCCTTGTGCTTTTTGGACGAAGCGGGCGTCGGAGTATCCGACGGCATTTTATAATTACAACGCTTCCCAAAAACTAACCTGGCACAGTCTAATCTTCTCTTTACAGTGCGTTTGTTAAATCTAGCACAAGAGCGACATCCAACAACGTCGTGCTCAGGCCCTAAACAAGGTATACACAAGGTATGGTAATCCCTATGAGGTATCTGTTTCCCACAAGAAATACAGTTATTCACTTTTTCTGACATCCGGTTAAATACTGAGGCAAGAAAAAACCAAAATATTCCCCAACGGGGTACTTAGCCAACTTTGATTCGGTCTGAAACTCCGACTTCAGAAAATTTCAGAACGCCAACCTGCACTCGCAAAATGCTTCTGCATCGGACCATGCGGCAAAAAAGACTGAGGATATGACGTCGGTCATGCGCATTTGTACCCTGACGTCAGACTAATGCGCCTTGACCGACGTCAGCCATATACTTTGGTATTCGGGCCGACTGGGACAGCGGACTACCCAAGTGTTAGGACTGCAGCAATGTGGAATGAAGAACATCAGTCATGAATAAAAACCTTGTCCTTTTTCCTGTTCTGGTACTGGCTGAATAGCCCCCATATCCATCAGGGACGTAACATGTTTCTGAGCCTCTGCCCATTGATTTTGTGGCAGATCTTGCCAACCGTTTGGAATTGGCAAAGTATGGAAATTAAATCTGTACCCCTGGGATACTATGTTTAATACCCACTTGTCCTGGATAATTATCTGTCAATTTTGAGCATGAAGTGTTCATTTCCCCCCCAAGGGGGCTGCCAAAAGATAAGTGCTTGGTGATGGTAGAGGGAAGTCATTGAGACTGTTTACTGTATGGTTGTGCTTTGTTTCCTCCAGATTTGGAGGTGGAGTCACTCCATTGCTTTGACATGTAAGAACCCTGTGATTGGCATCTAGAGCCATTTGAGCACCTGGATTTGCCATGAGAGGCTGTTGGACACAGGAAAGGACCAATTTTAATAGGCCAGTGCCTACTGAATCTGGGTGGCTGCACTTGTAAGAAATCTTTTACAGTTTGCATAGATTTAGCTTTGTCTTCAATTTTCTTTAAAACCTCTTCTGCCTTATTACCAAACAGAGTATCATGCTGTAAAGGAGCATCCAACAATTTAGCTTTAACATGATCAGGCAGATTTTGCTCCTTGTGCCAGGCATGCCTTCTAATCACAGATCCAGTAACTGCGGCCCTGCAAGAGGCCTCCAAGGAATCAAAACCACATTGCAAAGTATGCTTTCCAACCTGTTCTGCTGCATGCAATAATTCTTGTAATTCTTTATTTTCCACACCATCAGAAATCAACATAATTTTCTGTTTCAATAAGCCCATAACATGCTGTTGATATTTAAGCATATGAACCTGGCAGTTTAAGGCCCTAATTGCCAAGGTTGCAGATGAATAAACCTTCTTTCTCCATCTATCCAGCGACCTGGAATCTCTATCAGAGGGGGTAGGATTTTTGGCTGAAGAGGCCTTTACACCTTTGGAACCCTGTGAGATAGTTTCAGGATCAGCAGCAGGATTTTTGAATAGAAATTTGTTGGAGTCAGGAACCCTGTAAAATCTATCTGGCTTACTAGGAGCCGGAGGAAGGGAATCACGAGCCATGCTTGATTCCGAAAACACATCATCAATTCCTAACAAACATCAACAATGTCCAATACAGGAGGTATAGCCAAAGGCCTATGCTGAGAAAGAGGAAGGAAATCCCTAAGCCTCTTTTGATTCAGAGAAATCCTGACTCTCCCAATGAAAATGTTCCCTTAAAGTATGCAAAGTTTCTCAAAAAGAATAACTCTCAGGAGGAGATGCAGATGGGATGGACTCTTCTGCATTTGAATCCTCATAGGGTGGGTATGGAAAATTCCTGATCAGAAGAAATGGAAACCTGATCTGAAGATTCATAATCAGTGTCTTGCCTAGGCCTCTTAGTAAAGGGGGGGGGGGGCTGGGAACCCCTGATCAAGGTAACTAAGTCCTCAGCCATTTTGATCATAACCCAAGTGTAATGACTGCAACAGTGAAACACGATGATCATCACCCTCAGAAGCCGGTGCATGCTCAGCGGCTCCAGATCTATATGAGGGAGAGACATCTGCGGGTTCAATACTCTGAGAATCTCGCTGCATACCGGACTCCGCATGGGTCTCAGTAGAGGCCTGCGACTCAAAAGTAGCGGGTATCACGGGCTGTGAAAGCACCCGAGTACTGGCAAACCGGCAACTGGCTTAGGAGAAGCTTTCTTTGCGTTTTTTTGTGAACTCCGGTAGTCGGATTGCTAACAGACGACATTTCAAGGTAATTAAATCTGGATCCAAAATATTTTGAAGCAAAACTATACAGACGCGTAATAGTGCGTTGGTTAAATCTAGCACAAAACCGACAACAAGGCACGTTATGATCTGGGCCTAGGCAAGGAATACAGTAGAAATGAAAATCCTTGAGGTATTTGTTTCCCACAAGTAATGCAATTATTAACTTTTACTGACATCGGTAAAGAGCAAGAAAAAGTTTCCCTAAAGGGGTACTTCACTTTAGTTGACTTCGGTTCTGAAACTCGAATGCGAAAATTTCAGAAGTCGGCCGACCGGCACTTGCGAACTGCTTCTGCTTCGGGCACCGTGCAACAAGACAGACTGAATAAAATGGCTGCATGCTTTATGCCCCTGACGAGCTGACGTCATGGAAGAGGAGACTGGAACAGACGGAGGACCCAAGACTTTGCTAATAAGGCTGACTGAGGGCAACCTGACAGCAAATTACTAAAATGTAATGACTGCAACAGTGAAACACGAAGAACATCGGATTTAATGCTTTCATCTCCGCCATGGAGACTTCATCAGAATCATCTGTTGCATGTCTAAACCAATTTTTATAACAGTACTTACATTCCAATTGGCTGGCCAATCATGTTTTTTAACATGATCACTGGGGTCTCTTGTATACTGTCCCTTTAATAACCAGAGATATATTTCCCTTTATTTCCCTGATGTAACTCTTTCAATATGCTTTCAATTCATATAAACACACACACACACACACACATATATATGTATATACATTTTTATCTAAGGAAGTGTGTAGAATTTAGTATTTTAAGTCTATTTTCTTATTTATTAACTATTTTTATATACATGTATTAAATAAATGACAACTTGTATTTGTATATATAAATTATTCAAAGGACTGCTTTCTCACGAATGAAACACTTAAGCATTTTGAATGAAGGGTTAAATATTTGGCATATTTTAATTTGAACATTGATTGGCCAGCTAATTAGAAGGAAGGTACCGTTATAAAAATTGGTTTAGACATGAAACAGATGATTCTGATTAAGTCTCCATGGCGGAGATGAAAGCGCTAAATCCATTTTGTTTCTATTTTAAATGTTAATAAATAAGGTGCGAGTTTACTGAAATCTGTTTTGGCTTGTGGACTGATTATACACACACACAGTTATAAGGATTACTACGGAGAACAGCCTTTATCGTTATTGGGAGCAGCGTCTTTTTGGTAGATTGGGAAAGAAAGTTGGCAAATGAAAGGGCTGATTAAGAGCCACACTGGATACCACCTTAGGCATGAAGGACGGATTGGTCCGCATGAAAAATAATGAAAGGCTCCACTGCCATGAGAGCCTGTAATTCAGAAATCCTTCTAGCTGAAGTCACTGCTAAAAGGAGAGCTGTTTTCCAGGAGAGAAATTTTAAGTCTGCAGTAGCAGCTGGCTCGAAAGGAGGAAGAGTGAGTTTTTCCAATACAAAATTGAGGTCCCAGGCAGGGGTTGGAGCTCTCCTGGGTGGTCTCAAGTTTTTAGCCCCTCTGAGATACTGCTTTAGCAGTGGATGAGAGAAGAGGGGAGGTTCTGTGTTGTAATGAGCTGAAAAGGCAGAGGCATGGATTTTTATGGAAGAAAAGAACAGGCCCTTGTGAAGCATCTCAGTTAAGCATTGTAAAATCTGAGGAATATTGGGCGCTGCTGTGCTTATTCCTTGTGCTTGGTTCCAGGCACAGAATCTTTTCCATTTGTCAGCATAAGATTTTCTTGTACTAGGCCTTCTCGCTTCCAAGATGACATCCATCACAGGTTTGCTGAGGGATGCTAAAGGTGAATTTAGGTGATTAGCCACACGGCAAGATTCAAAGTTTGATGCTGAGTGTGCAGAAAGTACAGTTTTGTACCTACCATAAATGTAGATGTTCGAGTGTACACCCTGCTGCAGTCATCACACTTGGGTTATCCTGTCGTCAGGCGGTCCCGCAGTCGGCCGGAATTCCAAAGTCTTGGTCCGGCGTCGGTTGCTGTCGCTTCTTCCCGGACGTCAGTGCGCCAGGGGTATAAATAATGCATCCAACGCCATTTTCTTCAGTTTTTCTTGCCCCAGATGTCAGGTGCCCCCAAAAAGGTGGTCAGTAATTAGTACCAAAACTAAGTAAATTTTGCACAAACACAACATCCCTCCAGCTATAAGCAAATACATCAGGAAGGTATTGTAGAGATTTAGCCAGTTAGATCAGAAGGAAGGAAGGAGGGAGGGTAAACTGGACTGCAGCAGGGTGTACACTCGAACATCTACATTTATGGTAGGTACAAAACTATACTATGTTCATCGTTTTACCCTGCTGCAGTCATCACACTTGGGAAGAATCGCAAAGCTAATTATAGGTGGAGGAGTCATAGAGGGTTAGAGGAGGCTAGAAGGCTCTGCAGAACTGCAGTGGCGAAGCCAGCCCTAGTCTTAGAGTAAAGTGGTAAGTGATAGTGTTTGGTAAAGGTGTGTACTGAACTCCAAGTTGCAGCTTCCAAAATCTCCTTGGTTGGAACCCCCCTGAGGAAGGCTGTAGATGTAGCTGTTGCCCTGGTAGAGTGGGGCCTAATGGTAGCAGGAACTAGTTTTCCATGTTGGGTATAGCAAAAACGAATGCAATGTCGTATCCATTTGGAAATGGTTTGTTTTGATATAGCCTTCCCTTGTGAAGCTGTAGCATAGGATACAAAGAGCTGGTCAGATTTTCTGAAAGCCTTAGTTTTATCCAAGTAGCAACGAAGTTGCCTGTGAATGTCCAAGGAATGCAGGAGTATTTCTCCTTTGTTCTGTAGATTTGGGAAGAAGGTGGGTAAGTGGATGGTTTGATTTAAAGCCACACTGGAAAGCACCTTAGGCATGAAGGAAGGATTAGTTCGTAGAGAAACTCTGTCTTGATGGAAAATGAGGAAAGGTTCCACTGCCATTAGTGCCTGCAGCTCTGAGACTCTTCTAGCTGAAGTTATTGCTAGCAGCAGGGCAGACTTCCATGAAAGGAACTGTAGATCTGCAGAGAAAGCTGGTTCAAAGGGAGGTAGCGTAAGTTTTTCCAGAAAAAAATTGAGGTCCATGTTGGTGTAGGTGCTCTCCTGGGGGGCCTAATGTTTTTTACGCCTCTGAGGAACTGCCTTAGAAGTGGATGAGAAAATAAGGGTGGATCCGTGGTGTAGTGGGCTGAAATAGCTGATGCATGGATTTTAATGGAAGAAAAAGAAAGTCCTTTGTGCAACATCTCAGTTAAATACTGTAGAATGTAAGGCATGTGAGGCTGAATTGTGTTTTGGCCTTTAGCTTGGTTCCAGGCACAAAACCTTTTCCATTTGTCCGAATAAGCCTTAATGGTGCTCGGCCTCCTAGCTTCCAGAACATCCATAACTGCTTGGGAAAGAGGAGCTGGCTGGATGCTTAGTTGATTTGCCATGCAGCCAGATGTAAGATTTTGAGCTGGCTGTGAAGAATCTGATTGTTTTGCTATGTGAGCAAATGGGTAATTTGTGGTAAAATCCAAGGTGGGCCCTGGGCCATATTCCTCAATAGTGGGTACCAGTGCTGGCGTGGCCAGTCTGGGGCTATGAGTATCAGTCATCGTCTCTCCTTTCTGACTTTCAGAAGCACCTCTGTGAGGAGAGGCAATGGAGGGAAGGCATATACTGTCAGGTTTTTCCAACTGAATGAGAGTGCGTCCACTTTCCAAGCTTGATCGTGAAGTGTCCTTGTACAAAATTCTGGTAGTTGACAGTTTTGTGGACTGGCAAACAGGTCTGTGTCTGGAAGGCCCCATTTTTGAGTTATCATTGCAAATACTTGTGGATCCAGTTTCCACTCGTGGGGATCCATGATGTTTCTGCTGAGGTAGTCTGCCAATGTGTTCTTCTTTCCTGGCAGGAATTGAGCTTGTAACTGAACTTGGTAAGCCAGAGCTGTGTTCCACAAGGTCAGTGCTTGCCTGCATAGATGGTAGGAGTGTGTACCCCCTTGTATATGTACCACATTACTGTGGTGTTGTCCGTCCTTATAGTAAGATGTCATGGATGTAATAGATTCTTGACGGCTGTGAGAGCATTCTGTACAGCTAGCATCTCTTTTTGATTGATGTGCAGATTCCTTTGATCTGCAGTCCATACACACCTTGAACGCACTGTCCTGCCATGTGTGCCCCCCAGGCGTAGTCCGATGCATCTGTTGTCATAGTTTGCCTGGCTGGGGGCAAGGTGAAAGGCTGACCCTTGTTGAGGTGACATGCCTGTGACCACCATAGAAACTCCTGTTGTAGGCAGGGAATGAGAGATATCATTGTGTCCAAGCTGTGGCTGTGTTGAGACCATACGCTTTTTAGGTACCACTGTAATTTCCTCATATGCAGCTTTGCAAATGGAATTAGTAGTATGCAAGATGCCATGAAGCCCAAGGCCTGCAGAATTTTTCTTGCAGGTAGTTGGGTCTTTGTTGCCATTGTTTTGAAATATTGAGTCAGTTGTAGTCGTTTGTCTGGCGTCAGATAAGCCTTCTGGGCCGTTGTATTCAAGCTGGCACCCAGGAATGTCATATTTTGTGAGGGTACTAGTTTTGATTTCTTTTCGTTTACTGTGTACCCCAGGCAAATTAGAAGATGTTTTACAAAAACCAGATGTTGTAAGAGGATGTCCTTGCTTTCTGCTTGGATGAGGCAGTCGTCCAGGTATGGGTATATTTGAATTTCTCTTTGTCTGCAGTATGCAATTACTGCTGCCAGGCATTTTGTTAAGACCCTGGGCGCAGTAGATAAGCCAAAGGGCAGTGCAGAGAATTGGTAAGGGGTTGAACCTGCAATGAAACGGAGGTATCTCCTGCAATTTTGTCTGATAGGGACATGCAGGTATGCCTCCTTGAGGTCCAATGTAACTAGCCATGCTTCCTTGCCCAACATGGGAAGAAGCTGCTGTAGTGTTAGCATCTTGAATTTGGGTACTTGTAAGAAGGTGTTTAGAATTGAAAGGTCCAGAATTGGTCTCCAGGCATTGTCCTTTCTGGGAACTAGAAAGAGTCGAGTAAAATCCTTGGCCTTGCTCTCGAGTAGGTAACCAGTTGAATGGCTCTCATGTCCATGAGAGCTGTAATTTGTTTTTGTGCCTCTGCCCATTGATTTTGTGGCAGGTTTGGCATTCCTCCTTTCATTGACAAGGTGTGAAAATGGAATCTGTATCCTCGTGAAATTATGTCTAGGACCCATTTGTCCTTTGTGACAATGTGCCAGTTGTCTGAAAAAAGTGCGAGTTTTCCTCCCAAGGGGGCTGGCAAGAGAGTGTTGCTTGGCCAGATGAGGTGCAAGTCACTGAGTTTGCCTTCTGGTAGTTTGGGACCTGTCTTTTCCTCCCTTCTGTGTTGCAGTGCCCCATTGGCGAGGTTTGTACTGGGCTTGAGGTTGCCTCTGCCTCTTGGACGTCTGTATTTTCCCCCTTTGTGGTCTGTCAGTAGCTGGAAAGGACCAATTTTTTGTTGGCCAATTTCTGCTGAAGCGAGGGGGCTGTACCTGTAGGAAATCTTTGACTGTCTGCATGGATTTTGCCTTATCCTCCATTTTCTTTAAGACAACTTCTGCTTTAACTCCAAAAAGAACATCCTGCTGTAAGGGAGCATCTAGAAGCTTTGCTTTGACATGATCAGGCAGAGTTTGTTCCTTTAACCAAGCATGCCTACGTATAACATACCCAGTGACAGCTGCTCTGCAGGAAGCCTCCAAAGAATCAAACCCACATTGTAAAGTACGTTTGCCCATCTGTTCAGTTGTGTGCAACAGATCCTGCATTTCTTTCAATTCAGACTGTTGAGGGAGTGTGCTCATTCTTTGTTTTAACTGAGATATAAGAAATTGCTGATACTTTAACATGTGAAATTGGCAATTTAGTGCCCTCATAGCTAGAGTGGCTGAGGTGTAAACCTTTTTCCCCCACCTGTCTAGTGCTCTGGAGTCCCTTTCAGAGGGTACAGGATTTTTTGCCATAGAAGCCTTAGCCCCTTTGGGACCCTGGGAGATAGTCTCTGGATCAGCAACAGGGCTCTTATAAAGAAATTTGTGGGAATCAGGCACTCTATAGTATCTGTCAGGTTTGGCCGGAGCAGGAGGCAGAGAGTCTGGGTTCAAACTGGATTCTAAGTAAACATCATCCACAATATCTAAAACTGGGGGGATGGCAAGTGGTCGGTGCTGGGGGAGTAAAAGAAACTCTGAGCCTTTTCTTTGAGTCAGAGTAGTCCTGACCTTCCCAGTGAAAATGTTCCCTCATAGTGTGTAAAGTTTCCCCAAAGGAGTAGTCTTCAGGAGGAGAAGCTGAGGGAATGGAATCCTCCGCATCAGAATCTTCATAAGGGGTGAAGGAGTAATCTTGGTCCTCTGAGGAGCCTGAGGAAATGGACACTTGTTCAGAGGATGCGTAATCTTCCTCTTGTCTAGGCCTTTTGTCAGGAGGGGGTTGGGAACCTCTGATTAAAGAGATCAAATCTTCAGCCATTTTGAGCATCTGTTTCTTAGGCATGGGGCCTTGAACAGGGGACTGAAGTGCAGTCTTTTTAGGTTTAATAGGAGTCTTCGTATTCGGGTACGTTTTAATGGTGAACGTCATCTGTCTGAAGACGCCTTCAGAAACAGACGGTGTTTCTGCAGCACAGATATCTTTTTCAGCGGTGTCGTCGGTAGGGGCTGAACAAAATGGCTGCGTCGGCCTGGTACTTTCCGCCAAAAGTTCCGAAGCGGTCTCGGGTTCCAGATCTGCGGTAGTCAGGGACTGCGTCGGAGCCTCACTGAAGACCGGTGAACCGGAGACCAGACCAGCTGAGGCCTCGGAATCTGGCTTGGGTCTAGGCTGCCTATCCTTATCTTTGCGTTTTTTGTGCACGCCGGTAGTCGGTTGCTCTGACGGCATGGTGTAGTTAATTTTCTACCGTAGTGTTGTGCGAAATCAAAGCGTCTTTTTATAGTACGTTTATTAAACCTAGCACAAAAATGACAACTAGTGACATCGTGGTCTGGGCCTAGGCAAGGTATGAAGTAAGAATGAAAATCCTTATGAGGTATTTGCTTCCCACAAGAAATACAACTGTTAACTTTTTCTGACATCGGTCTGAGGCAAGAAAAGTTTCCAACGGGGTACTTAGCTTTATTGAAGACTTCGGTCTGAAATTCGTGTTTGAAAATCTCAGGAGTCGGCCGACCGGCACTTGCGAACTGCTTCTGCTTTGGGCACCACGCAGCAAGAAAGACTGAAGAAAATGGAGTTGGATGCATTATTTATACCCCTGGCTCACTGACAACAGGGAAGAAGTGACAGCAACCGAAGCCGGACCAAGACTTTGGAATTCCGGCCAACTGCGGGACCGCCTGACAGGATAACCCAAGTGTGATGACTGCAGCAGGGTAACGAGCATCTTGGTAGTTCTGCTGAGACGGTACGTAAGGGGGCTGAAGCAGGTGCCACGGTGAAAGGTGTGACACATTGTGCAGCAGTGGGTACCAGTATTGGCGAGGTCAGTCTGGAGCAATCAGAATCATTTTTGGTTTGTCCTGTTTGACTTTTAGTAGAACTTTGGAGAGCAGAGGCAGAGGGGGAAAAGCATAAACGGATAGGTTTTTCCAGCTGAATGATAGAGCATCCACTTTCCAAGCTTTTTTGTGATGAGTTCTTGTGCAGAATTTGTCCAACTGATAGTTCTGGGGTGAGCCAAAAAGATCTACGTCTGGACTCCCCCCCCCCCCCCATTTGCATGTCAGCATGTTGAAAATACGTGGTTCCAGTTTCCATTAATGTGGGACCATGAGATTTCTGCTTAGTTTGTCTGCCAGAGTATTCAGCTTTCCTGGCAGGTACTGAGCTTGTAGTTGCACTTGGTAGGTCAAGGCCGTGTTCCACAATGCTATGGCTAGTCTGCATAGGGGGTAGGAATGTGTACCACCCTGCTTGTTTATATACAACATAACTGTGGTGCTGTCTGCCTATTATTAATTGTCCTGGATGAAGGTAGTCCTTGAAGGCTATTAGTGCATTCTGTACAGCTAGCATCTCTTTCTGAGTGATATGAAGGTGCATTTGATTTGGGCTCCATTTGACCTGAATGCACTTCCCTGCCAGATGAGCCCCCCAAGCATAGTCTGATGCGTCTGTAGTTAGGGTTTGGGCGGCAGGGGGTGGAGTGAATGGCAGTCCCTTGTTTTGGTGGCAGGCCTCTGCCCACCATAGGAACTCTAGTTTCAGGCAAGGTATGACAGGAATCATTGTTTCCAGGCTATGACAATGCTGACTCCATAAACTTTTTAAGTAACACTGAAGTTTCCTCATATGCAGTCTTGCATATGGAATTAGAAGAATGCAGGAGGGCCATGAACCCCAAGGCTTGCAGAATTTGTCTTGCAGATACCAGGGTTTTTGTGGCCACCTGTTTGAAGTAAGTCACCAATTGAATTTGCTTCTCTGGCGTTAGGTAAGCCATCTGAGCAGTTGTATTCAAGCTTGCACCCAGGAATGTAATTTTTTGAGAGGGTACCAGTTGTGATTTCTTTTCGTTTATTGTGTACCCTAGATAAGTTAGAACCCTTTTTACAAACGCCTGATGCTTTAGAAGAATGTCTGTTTTCTGCCTGAATTAGACAATAGTCCAGGTATGGATATATTTGAATATTTCTTTGCCTGCAAAATGCAATTACTGTAGCCAGGCACTATGTGAAGACCCTGGGAGCAGTAGATAAACCAAAGGGCAGTGCAGAGAACTGGTAATGCAAATAGTCTGCTTTGAAGCGGAGGTATCTTCTGCAAGATTCCTTGATTTCTCTTTTCCTCTTTTCAGTCTAGTTACCAACCAGGCATCTTTGCTTAGCATAGGAAGTACAGTTTTGTACCTACCATAAATGTAGATGTTCGAGCGCTAATACAGCTGCAGTCATAACAGATGGGTTATCCTGCCGTCAGGAGGGTCCTCGGTCGGTCGAATTCCAAAGTCTTGGTCCGACGTCGGATGTTGTCGCTTCTTCCCTGACGTCAGTGCGGCAGGGGTATAAAAGAACCAGCCGACGCCATTTTCTTCAGTTTTTCTTGCCCCAATGTCAGATGCCCCCAGAAGGAAGGCAAAACATAAATTTATGTAATAATGCAATATAATCAAAAAACAGTAGTTGCAAGCAAATACACCATAAAAGAATACCCCAATCAGGTTGTATGAGGAGGTGTTGGCCATTAGGCCTGTCCCAAGAGGGGAAGGAGGGAGGGAAACCTGGACTGCAGCTGTATTAGCACTCGAACATCTACATTTATGGTAGGTACAAAACTGTACTATGTTCATCGTGCATACACAGCTGCAGTCATAACAGATGGGTAGAATCCCAAAGCTAAAAAAGGGGTGGTAGGCACTAAGTGGAACTAGGAGGAGCAAGGATGCCCTGCAAGACTGCAGTGGCAAAGCCCGCTCTAGATTTGGAGTATAGAGGTAGGTGATGGTGCTTGGAGAAAGTATGTACAGAACTCCAAGTGGCTGCTTCCAAAATATCTTTGGTAGGAACCCCCCTGAGGAAAGCTGCAGAGGTAGCTGTGGCCCTTGTGGAGTGAGATCTGATGCCTGTAGGTACAGTTTTACCATGAAAAGAATAACAAAAGCGTATGCAGTGGGCTATCCATTTTGAGATTGTCTGTTTGGAAATAGCCTTCCCTTGAGCACCTGTAGCATAGGACACAAAGAGTTGCTCTGATTTTCTGAATGGCTTTGTTCTGTCCAAATAATAACAAAGCTGTCTGTGAATGCCCAAGGAATGTAGTAGTCTCTCCCCTTTGTTTTGTGGATTAGGGTAAAAGGTAGGTAAGTGGATAGCCTGATTCAAGGCTACCCTGGATACTACCTTTGGCATAAATGGAGGGTTGGTTCATAAGGAAACTCTGTCCTGATGGAAAATGGTGAAAGGCTGCACAGCCATGAGGGCTTGTAGTGCCGAAACCCTGCGTGCTGAGGTGATAGCCAAAAGGAAGGCTGTTTTCCATGACAAATATTGCAGTTCTGTTGAAGCAGCTGGCTCAAATGGAGGCAGGGTCAGTTTTTCTAGAATGAAATTGAGGTCCCAAGCAGGTACTGGTTGCTTCCTTGGGGGTTTTATATTCTTAGCCCCTCTGAGGAACTGCCTTAAGAGAGGGTGAGAGAATAAAGGTGGATCAGTGCTGTACTGAGCAGAAATGGCTGAGGCATGGATTTTGATGGAGGAGAATGAAAGTCCACTGCTTAGCATCTCAGCTAGGTACTGTAATAGTTTAGATAAATTCAGTATTCCAGGATTCTGACCCTTTTTCTTGATTCCAAGCACAAAACCATTTCCATTTTGCGGAGTAGGCTTTTCTAGTAGAAGGCCTTCTGGCCTCCAAAATGACATCCTGCACCTCCTTGGAGTGTAGGGTCTGTTGTGAATTTAAGGAATTCTCAATGCGGCTAGATTGAGTGTTTTCAGCTGACTGAAGAGTTTTGAAGTTGTGCTGAGTCAACAGAAGAGGCATTAGAGGCAGGATCCATGGTGGGGAATGCGTCAGGCTCCTCAGGTGTGGGTACCAGTGTTGTCTAGGCCAGTCTGGAGCAATGAGAATCATCTTTGGTCTGTCTGCTATGGCTTTTAATAAAACTTTGGGCAGCAGAGGAAGAGGTGGAAAGGCATAAACTGTCATTGTTGTCCAACTGAAAGAGTGCGTCCACTTTCCAGGCCTGTGGATGATAGGTCCTTGAGCAGAATTTTGTCAATTGGTAATTTCTGTGGGTAGCAAAGAGTCTATGTCTGGCCTTCCCCATGCTTGAATTATCTTTGTAAAAACTTGAGGATGCAACTTCCATTCGTGTGGATCTGTCATATTTCTGCTTAGGTTGTCTGCCAGCGTGTTTTCCTTGCCTGGCAGGAATTGTGCTTGAAGTTGGATTTGTAATTCCAGAGCCATGCACCAAAGAGACATGGCTAGCCTGCACAAGGGATATGAATGGGTTCCTCCCTGTTTGTTTATGTACCACATCACTGTGGTGTTGTCTGTCCTTATCAATAGCTGGCCTGGATGCAGTAGGTCTTTGAAAGCCATAATAGCATTTTTTACTGCTAACATTTCCTTTTGACTGATGTGTAGGCGCTTTTCTTTTTGGGACCATTTGCCCTGAATGCACTGATCTGTCATGTGCGCCCCCCAGGCGTAGTCCGAGGCGTCTGTTGTGATGAATTGATTTGCTTGAGGCAAGCAGAATGGGAGACCTATGTTTCTTTGGCATGCTTAAGCCCACCACAGAAATTCCTTTTGGAGGCATGGAATCAGTGGTATAATTGTTTCCAAACTGTGGCTGTGTTGAGACCACAAGTTTTTTAGGTACCATTGAAGTTTCCTCATATGCAGCTTTGCACATGGGATTAAGCAGGATGCAAGATGCCATGAATCCCAGAGCCTGCAGGATTTTCCTTGCAGTCAGCCTGGTGAAGGTTGCCAGTTTTCTTAAGTATTGAGTTAGTTGTCCTTGTTTCTCTGGCGTGAGGTAGGCCATATAGGTGTTTGTATTCAAGCTGGCACCCAGGAAAATTATTGTTTGAGAGGGTATTAGTCTTGATTTCTTTTTGTTGACTGTGTATCCCAGAGAGTTCAACAACTTTATTACAAACGCCAGGTGTTTCAAAAGTATGTGTTTGCTGTCCGCTTGGATCAGGCAGTCGTCCAAATATGGGTATATTTGTATCCCTTGAAGTCTGCAGAAGGCAATTACTGATGCCAGGCATTTCGTGAACACTCTGGGCGCAGTAGATAAGCCAAAGGGCAATGCAGAGAATTGATAATGGGTTGAACCTGCAAGAAATCTGAGGTATCTTCTGCAATCTCGTCTGATAAGGACATGCAGGTATGCCTCCTTGAGGTCCAATGTTACCAGCCAAGACTCCTTGCCCTGCATGGGAAGAAGCTGCTGTAATGTGAACATCTTGAATTTTGGTACGAGTAAATATGTGTTTAGGATGGATAGGTCCAAAAAAGGTCTCCAATCTTTGTCCTTCCTTGGTACCAGGAATAGTCTGGAATAAAAACCTTGACCTTGTTCTTGTGCAGGTACCTCTTGAATAGCTTTCATGTCCATGAGAGCTGAAATTTGCTTTTGTGCCTCTGCCCTTTGATTCTGTGGCAGGTTTGGCATGCCTCTCATTTTTGGAAGGGTGTGAAAGTGGAATCTGTAGCCTCTGTCTATAATGTCCAAGATCCATTTGTCTTTTGTGACAATATGCCAATTTTTCGAAAATAATGCCAGTTTTCCGCCTAAAGGTGCTGCCATTAAAGCTTTGCTTGGCATGCAAAGGGGAAAGTCATTGGTTCTGCTTTCTGAATGGCTGTGATCTATCCTCGCCACCTCTTGGTGTAGGTGCTTGCCATTGTCTGCCTCTAAATGATCCTTGAGATTGCCCTCTACCCCTCGGGCGCCTGTATCTACCTCTTTGAGGTCTGTCCGTGGCTGGAAAGGACCAATTTTTTGAAGGCCAATTTCTACTGAAACGTGGAGGTTGTACCTGTAGGAAATCTTTCACTGTTTGCATTGATTTTGCCTTTTCCTCCATTTTCTTTAATACCTCCTCAGCTTTAACACCAAACAATACATCTTTTTGAAGAGGTGCATCTAATAATTTAGCTTTGACATGACCTGGTAAGGTTTGCTCTTTGAGCCAAGTATGTCTACGTATAACTGATCCTGTAACAGCAGCTCTACATGAGGCCTCTAAAGCATCAAAACCACATTGCAAGGTATGTTTACCCACTTGTTCTGCACTATGCAACAAATCCTGCAACTCCTTCAAGTCTGGTTGTTCAGGTTGTGACATTTTGCTTTTCAACTGAGATAACAAAAACTGTAGATACTTTAACATATGGAACTGAGAGTTTAATGCCCTCATGGTTAAAGTGGCCGAGGTGTATACCTTTTCCCCCCACCTTTCTAAAGCTCTGGAATCTCTCTCTGAAGGTAATGGATTTTTGGCAGTGGAGGCCTAAATTCCCTTGGGACCCTGTGAAATAGTTTCTGGGTCAGCCGCATGGCTTTTGTATAGGAATTGGTGTGAATCAGGAACCCGGTAATACCTGTCAGGCTTGACTGGAGCTGGAGGTAAAGAATCTGGGTTAAGGCTGGCCTCTGAATACACATCATCTAGTATGTCTAAGACAGGAGGGATAGCCAGAGGCCTGTGCTGAGGGAGCAATAGGAAATCCCTGAGCATTTTCTTGGAGTCTGAGTAATCTTGGCCTTCCCAGTGGAAGTGTTCCCTCAAGGTATGCAAGGTTTCCCCAAATGAATAGTCCTCGGGGGGAGACAGAGGGAATGGACTCCTCTGCATCAGAATCTTCAAAAGGGGAGTATGAATGTTCCTGGTCTTCAGAATATCCTGAAGTAATGGAGGCCTGGTCCGAGTAAGGGTATTCTTCCTCCACTCTGGGCCTTTTGTCCGAGGGGGGTTGAAAACCCCTGATAAGAGTAATCAAATCCTCAGCTATTTTGTGCATCTGTTTTTTAGGCATGGGGCCTTGAGAGGGGCCCTGTGGAGCTTGTCTTTTAGTATGCATGGCTGCTTTAGATTTAGTGAAAGCCTTAATGGAAAAAGAAGAAGGCCTGAAGACACCTTGAGAGGTGGCAGGCCTGTCTAAACTCTGAGTTTCCCCGCCAAGAGTGGCGTCGGTATCTGTAATCAGGGTGAGGGCCGAGGAGCCTGTGACCTCGGGCACAGAAGAGACCGCTAAGGAAGCGTCATCGGTAGTCAGGGGCTGCGTAGGCGCCTCGCTGAGAACTGGAGCACCTGACTTCGGCTTTAGCGTGGTGTCGGTAGAAATCGCGGACCTCGTATGTCGGTCCTTATCTTTGCGTCTTTTACTCAAAACTGGAGTCGGAGAATCCGACGACATAATGTAATTAAACTTTTTGCCAAAATAGTGTTGGGCGAACTCCGCCCGACGCTTAATAGTGTGTTTGTTGAATGTAGCACAAAAACGACAGGCCGAGACGTCGTGGTCTGGGCCTAAGCAAGGAATGCAGAGGGAATGGAAATCCTTATGCGGTATTTGCTTCCCACATGAAATGCAATTATTAACTTTGTCTGACATCGGTCTGAGGCAAGAAAAGTTTCCCCAACGGGGTACTTAGCTTTCAAGAAGACTTCGTTTGAAAAATATTCGTAATCTCAGGAGCTGGCCGACCGGCACTTGCGAACTGCTTCTGCTTCGGGCACCGCGAGGCAAGAAAGACTGAAGAAAATGGCGTCGGCTGGTTCTTTTATACCCCTGCCGCACTGACGTCAGGGAAGAAGCGACATCAGACGCCGGACCAAGACTTTGGAATTCGGCCGACCGAGGACCCGCCTGACGGCAGGATAACCCATCTGTTATGACTGCAGCTGTATGCACGATGAACATCTGTTGAAGCATCAGCATCTTGAATTTTGTAATGTCCAGAAATGTGTTTAGAGTAGATAAGTCCAGGATTGGACGACATGATTTGTCTTTTCTGGGTACCAGGAAAAGTCTGTAATAGAAACCTTGTCCCTTTTCCTCTTCTGGTACCGGTTGAATAGCCCCCATGTTCATGAGGGACAGTACTTGTTTCTGGGTCTCTGCCCACTGATTTGGGGGCAGGTCTGGCCATCCGTTTGGGATTGGTAACGTGTGGAAATGAAATCTGTATCCCTGGTGTACTATATTTAAAACCCATTTGTCCTGGGTTATAAGTTGCCAGTTTCTTGCATGAAGTGCCAGCTTTCCCCCCAAAGGGGCAGCTAAAAGATAAGTGCTTGGTGAGAGTAGAGGGAAGTCATTGCGACCGTTTACCATAGGGAGGTGCCTTGTTTGGTTCCAGATTTGGAGGTGGAGGCACTCCAATGTTTTGTTATAAAGGTCCCTTGTGACTGAAACCTGGAGCCTTTGGAATGTCTGGGTTTGACTAGAGTGGCTCTCGAAGGAACTGGAAAGGACCAGTTCTTAGTAGGCCAGTGCCTACTAAATCTTGGAGGTTGCACTTCTAAGAAATCTTTCACAGTTTGCATAGATTTAGCTTTATCTTACATCTTTTTTCAAACTTCTTCAGCCTTATTACCAAAAATATGGTCCTGTTGTAAAGGAGCATCCAGCAATTTTGCTTTAACATGATCAGGGAGAATTTGCTCTTTGAGCCAAGCATGCCTTAACACAGACCCAGTTACAGCAGCCCTGCAGGAGACCTCCAAAGAATCAAAACCACATTGCAAAGTATGCTTTCCAACTTGTTCTGCTGAATGCAATAAATCCTGTAAATCTATTTTCCACAGTCAGAAAAAAGAAGTTATGTTCTTACCATAACGTTCCATGTGAGTTGTTCATCTCGCCTTTGTTCTTGCCCACTGGTTCGGAGCCAAACCCTCGGCTCTGAGTCGGCCACATTCCAATCTCTGCATCTAAGAGAAGCTCGAGGCACATTCCCTATCCCATGATCCCCTGCTGCTACACCTCAGATCTAGTTTGCAAAGAAACCAGGTAACAACGTATATACCTGCCTACACATGCATACGCACCAAAAATACCTATACACGTATATACCTAGAAGGTAAAGATAAATACAGGCAACTATGTTATACCTGTCTGACTACGCACGCATACATGGGCACAGGCAGTCACAGGGAACCATGAGGAGATGACCAGTCACGAGTCGTACCTGTTCTTCCAGAACATGGAGGGGGGAAGGACGGCGGGAAGGTAAGAACAAAGGCGAGATGAACAACTCACATGGAACGTTATGGCAAGAACATAACTTTTTATTTGAAGTTGTTCGATCTCGCCATTTGTTCTTACCCATGGGTAGCGTCCCCAGCACCCTAACCACGGGTGGCTCACTGGAGAACATTCCTGAGAACAGTGGAACCAAAGGAAGCCCTGTCCACTTTGTAATGAGTAATAAATGTATGAGGTTTGGCCCAGGTAGCTGCAGCACAAATGGTATCTATAGGTAAGTGAGCAGCATGAGCCAGAGAAGTAGAAATGGCTCTAGTACAGTGAGCTTTAATTTTGAGGGGAGTAGGCTGACTTGAAGATGAATAAACAAAGTTTATGCAGTCTGAGAGCCATTTGGATAGCGTGATTTTTGTGACTGTAAGTCCTTTCTTACTATCTGCATGAGACACATAGTTGGTCCGATTTCCTGAATTCTTTTGTTCTGTCCATGTAAAATCTCAGTTGTCTATGCACGTCCAATTTGTGAAGCATGTATTCCAGCTTATTGGTATGGTTTTTGAAAAAGGTGGGAAAGCTCTATGGATTGATTAAGATTCGATTCTGAGCAGACTTTTGGCAGAAAAGATGGATTAGTACGTAAGGTGACCCTGTCTGGGTGAAATATCAGATATGGTGGTCTAATTGACAATGCCTGCAGCTCCGAAACTCTGTGGGCTGAGGTGATTGCCACCAGAAATAGGGTTTTCCAAGAAAGGTATTTCAGTGGACATGACGAAGCTGGTTCAAATGGCGATAGCATCAGGTTTAAATTCCAAGGAAAGATTGGGCTCTGAATAGGTGGTCGGAGATGAAAAGTTCCCTTCATGAAAGCCCTACAAAGCCTGTGCGACATAACTGTCGCGCCTCCTTCTCCCACATGAAAATTAGATATGGCAGCCAGCTGTACCCTTATGGTGGATGTTGAAGCCCCCTGGTGAAAGAGTAGATAGAAATTCTAGGATCTTGTGAATAAGAGCAACCAAGGGATCTAAACCTTGTTTGGAGGCCCAACACACGAAACGTTTCCACTTGCTCTTATACAATTTTCTAGTGAAGGGTTTGTGGGAAGAAATCAGAATATGTTGTACTGCTGGAGATAAAAGATCCGACCTGGCTAAGCTGGGAAGTGGAGCAGCCATGCTGTCAGTTTGAGGGACGAGAGAGAGGGGTGAAGAACTCCTGACGAGTGGGTCAGCAGGTCTGGCACTGGGTCCAGAGTCCAAGGTTACTCTATTTGGTGAGCTTGGAGGAAGGGGAACCAGATTTGTTGAGGCCAGAATGGTGCTATCAAGATGATCGTCCTTTCCAGACCTTTGGCTTTCTGCAGGAATCTCGAGATTAGTGGAACAGGGGGGAAGGCATATAGGAGACCCGGGGGCCAATCGTATACAAGTGCGTCCCTGGGGCGCCCCCCCCCCCCGGAGGGAGAAGTAGGGCGAAATAGCTTCTGCATTTGGCATTCAAGGGGGAAGCAAAAAGGTCGCAGCAAGGCTGGCCCCATCTGCAGAAAATTCTCTCCGCTACTTGATTTTTGAGGGACCACTCATGAGGCAGCAGGACTGCTCTGCTCAACATCTCCGTTATCACGTTGGACGTCCCCGGGATGTGCGTTGCTATGAGAAAGCATCCGGTGGACACAGCCCATTGCCAGACCTTCAGGGCCTCTCTGCACAAGGGGCAAGACCTGGTTCCTCCTTGCTTGTTTATGTACCAGACCACTGACACGTTGTCTGTCTGAATTGCAACTGTTCCCTGAGTTAAGTAGTCGTGAAAGTGTTGCAACGCTAGGAACACTGCTCTTAACTCTAGGACATTGATGTGCAGTTTGTACTCCATTTCCGACCACTCGCCTTGAACTGTTCTCCCCTGAAAAAGTCCCCCCCACCCTATCAGGGAAGCGTCCGTGGTCACTGTGGCTAAAGGGGGAGGAAGAACTAACGGATGGCCTTTCGTAAGTTCCTGACTGTTCATCCACCAACGAAGGTCCTGTTGGCAAGATTCCATGAATAGGATGTTGTGTGACAATGGTAGCTGTTGGTAAGTCCACTGCGCGAAGAGTAGCCATTGGAGAATCCTCATGTGCATTCTCCCTAGGGGGACCGCGATAAGGGCTGCTGCCATCATACCTAAAACTTTCAAAACCTGTGCGGCTGGGACTCTTGTTTTCTAGGAGAATAGAAACCTGTTCCCTCAGGGTTGAGACTCTTGACTGGGGAAGTCTGATCAGGGATAAGGTAGTGTCTAATTCCGCTCCTATGAATGATATATGCTGAGAGGGCGATAAGACAGATTTTCCGAAGTTTAGAGTTATGCCTAAGTGGGAACAGAGATTGATTGTATAAGTCCCTGGCTTGCAATAGGTGATGCTTGGTGGTGGCGGTTAGGAGCCTGTCGTCTAAGTATGGAAACACCCGGAATCCTAGTCGTCTCAGGTGGGACGCCACTACTGCCATGCACTTGGTGAACACCCTGGGGGCTGAGGTGAGGCCAAAGGGCAGAGCTCGAAACTGAAAATGACTGGCTCCCAGCCGGAAGCGCAGGTGATCTCTGGATGGCCTGGCCATTTTGATATGGTAGTATGCATCCTTGAGATCTATAGAGCACATCCGATCGTTCGTTTGAAGAAACGGAAGGATCGATTGTAGCGTGACCATCCGGAATTTTTCCTTCTTCACGAAGGTATTGAGTTTGCTGAGGTCCAGTATTGGCCTCCAGTCCCCTGTTTTCTTTGTAACTTAAAAGAACCTTGAGTAAGTTCCGGATCCTCCGCCAGGACTGGCTGGATGACTTTTTCTAACAGCCTTCATATTTCTATGGCTGCCTGATCCCTCAGATTGGGTGGAACATCTGGGAATCTTTTTTGGATAGGAGGGTTGTTTAAGAAAGGGATATTGTATCCTCTGGTTATTATGCTTTTTACCCAGGAATCTGAAGTGAGATTTAGCCAGGTCTCTGGGTATAAAGCCAAGCGACCCCTGACTGCCTCCAGAGCAGGACAGCCGGGCCTCCACTCAGGAGTGCTGGAAGGGCTTGCCAGGGAAGCTATCCCTGTCGCCCTGGTTCTGTGGACCCTCTCTGCCACCTGGGCGGCGTCTTCAATTCCTTACCCCTCCTCTGCCTCTGGAGGGGGTTTCACTAGGTGTGGATTGTAAAGCTCCCAGAGTCTTCCGGAACCACATTTTTCCACCTCTTTGCCCTTTGGGGTATGGTCTAGAAGGGGCGGAAAAATGGACCCCTACGGCAGACAGGGTCTTTCCTTCTTGCTCACACCTAGTGAGTGTCTCCTTCACTTTGGGCCCAAACAAGGAGGAGCCATCAAAAGGGGCATTAGTAAAGGAAGACTTAAAGGCTTCCGCAAAGGAGCATAGGCGCATCCAGGATAGTCTCCTCAGAGGGATCGCTGAAGCTGCAGCCCTACTCGATCCTTCGGCTGCATAAGAAATGAGCCGCATGGATGAGTTCACTATAGAGTTTAGGGTATTGAGCTGTGCTGTCAGCTTGTCTGAGACCGCAGCATCTGTGGTACCCTGAAAAGCATCTCCCAACTCCTTGAGGAGATCTCTCTGAAGATGGGTAAAATGAGTGAGGTAGTTAAGTGATCGCACGGAAAACGTCGCTGAACTAAAAATGCGCTTCCCGTACCTGTCCATCGTCCTGGAGTCCTTATTAGGAGGATGAACAGAGGAAGATGCTTCAGACATTTCCTTCTTAGTGGCCGCAGCCACCACCATAGCGTCAACTGGGACTCCCTTGGTGAGGTACACCTTATCCTGTGGGGCAGTGATGTACTTATTGGGCCACCGAGGGACTGGTTCCACTGTGTCAGGGGACTCCCACGCCCTTCGAGCTATTAAATCCCTTCGAGCTATTAAATCCATTAACTCGAAGGGCGGAGTTACCCAGGAGGTGGAAGGTTGAGCCCCAAAAGCCTTCAGTAACAGCGACTCGTCCTCAGTGGGGGCAAGGGACTGCCAGTCACCCCTCTGCTTGAGAATTTCAAGGATGTCTGCGAACGAGACATCCTCCGAGGAGGACCGTGGGGACCCCTCTGACTCATCCAAGTCGGTATCTGATGTCAGAGATTCCTGTGGGGAATCAATATGCCTCCTCTTGCACAACCTCTTCCTCGGGACATCATCAGAGGGGGCATCTGGTGAAGCTTCCGAGGAGCAGGGTTCACCCTCTGGGGTTGACTGAGGCTTTTGGTCTCTACGCTTGGCGGGGACCAGTAGTGCAGAAACAGAACATGGACCCTTTGGGGAGGGAGAAGAAGAATCTGATGATGTGAAAGTCTTACCAGACAAGACCTTCCTCATGGCCTCAAAGGCACCGGAGGCCGAGGGTTCCACCAGATCCGAAGAAGACGGTAGCCTCCCCGGGCCCAGAACCACGGGCTCCGATCCAGAGGACAGAGCCAAACTAATCTGCGCCAAGGCACCGAGGGGAAGAGTCGGAACCGAAAGTTCGGTTCGACTCTCCCCCCCCAGAACCGAGGAGAGATTGTCGGCTCCGAGACCCCTCGAAGGGTACCGAGGGTGTCGAGGTCAGTGGAGCCGAAAGCACTAAGGAAGGCTTCGGCCCCAGTGGATCAACGATCCTCGACACCCGGCTCCGATGACACGACGGGTCTCGAAGGAGGATCAAGAGATGGGACAGGAAGGGTCTCAAGCTTCGAAACCAACTGGGACGAAACCGCAATCAGTTTGGATAAGGCCATGTTCTCCATCAGTTTCTGCACCACTCGATCCACATCGGTGTCAGACAGTCTGGAGGAACGGGATGAAGGGGCCGAAGAGGTCACCGAGCGAAGGATCGATGAAGGGGGTACCTCTGATACTGGCTCCAAGACCTGGACCACGACTCGAGGCAGCATCTCGGTGCTCGGCTCCAAGGTCTGTGGAGCCAGCAACAGAATTTTAGAAGAGGTACTCTGAGCTGATGACCTGGGCTCCGATACCTTCGAAGACTTCGATGACTGGTCTACCTTGTCCAATACCTCCTGAAACTTCGGCTTCAGGAGACCTCTCTCAACCAGTTTCCTGCATCTCTCCATCATCACTCTGCCACTGAACGAGTGGCAGATGGAACAATCTTCTTGAAGATGGAGAGGACCCAGACAGTAGACGCAGGAAACATGGTTGTCAGTTACGGACATTTTCTGTCCACACTGGCAACGTTTAAAGCCTGACTTGGCTTTTTCTGACATTTTTAAACAGAAGAAAAGGCAAATGCAACTGTATATATATATATATATATATATATATATATATATATATATATATATATATATATAAAGCACACCACACTAATCCTAATAATAAACTACAGCACTCCAAGTATATTAGGCTAGATATATATATATATATATATGTATATATACAAGTAAGAAAAATATAAAGTGTACTTGTCACTAAAACACACAGCTAACAAGAAAAGTATCGATTAACTAGGGATTAGTAGTAACAGTTTCTGACAGAGCCCTGACAGAAAAAAGGGAAAAATGGCCTAAGGCCTAGGGGCAGCCACTCCCAGACAAGCTAACGTTAATTTAACCACACACACGCGCACAAACTGCACTATATTAACACTATGCTAGTCTAATAAAAAAATTCAACAATCTAAGAAATTTAAGCTAGATACTGTATGTGTATATATTTTATATATGTATATATATATATATATATATATATATATATATATATATATATATATATATATATAAAAGACAAAAAAATATCAACTATACTGGCCCGAGCTCTCACTCGACGAGACCTGTTGCAGCGGCAAACTAGATCTGAGGGGTAGCAGCAGGGGATCATGGGATAGGGACTGTGCCTCGAGCTTCTCTTAGATGCAGAGCTTGGAATGTGGCCGACTTGGAGCCGAGGGTAAGAACAAACGGCGTGATCGAACAACTTCACATTTAACATCATTTTCTGTTTAAGCAGTCCCATAATATGCTGTTGATATTTAAGCATATGAAATTGACAGTTTAAAGCCCCGATTGCCAAGGTTGCAGAAGTGTAAACCTTCTTTTCCCATCTATCCAGCGCCATGGAATCTCTATCAGAAGGGGTAGGATTTTTAGCAGTAGAGACCTTCATGCCCTTGGGACCCTGAGAAATAGTTTCAGGATCTGCAATAGGATTTCTGAAAAGGAATTTGTGGGAGTCGGGAACCCTATAGTATCTGTCTGGTTTACAAGGAGCCGGAGGCAGAGAATCAGGAGCCATACTAGATTCTGAAAAAAACATCAACAATGTCAAGAACATGAGGTATAGCCAAAGGCCTATGCTGAGGAAGAATAAGAAAATCCCTAAGTCTCTTTGTAGATTCAGAGAAATCCTGACTCTCCCAGTGGAAATGTTCCCTTAAGGTATGTAAAGTTTCCCCAAAAGAAAAATCCTCAGGGGGAGAAGCGGAAGGAATGGAATCTTCTGCATCAGAGTCCTCATAAGTAGGTATTGACAAATCCTGTTCATTAGAAGAGTCAGAGGAAATAGAATCCTGTTCAGAAGATTCATAATCAAAGTCTTGCCTAGGCCTCTTAGAAGGAAGGGGGTTGGCTACCCCTGATCAGAGTAATTAAATCTTCAGCCATTTTGATAATTTGTTTTTTTTTTAAGCATAGGGGCCTGCACGTGTGGCCCAGGAGTCGTTTTTTTAGACATAGAATTTAGAATTTGGCCTTAGTTTTGAAAATGGCATCAGTCTCATATACAAATCTGTAAGCCTGAAAACACCCTCAGAAGCTGGTGCCTGCACAGCGGCTCCGGACCCATCTAAGATGGACATCCACGGGTTCCATAATTGAAGAATCTCGTGGCATACTGGACTCCAAATGGGTCTCAGTAGAGGCCTGCAAATCAGAAGTAGCAGGTATCAGGGGCTGCGAAAGAGCCTCACTGAGTACCGGCGAACTGGCAACTGGTTTAGAAGCGTTGTCGCCAGTTTTGGACCTCGACAGTCTGTCTGTCTTTTTCTTTGCGTTTTTTTAGGTATTCCGGTAGTCTGATTGCTAACCGACATTTCTGGACAATTAAATCGTGAGCCAAAATATTTAGAAGCAAAAATATACAGACGTTTAATAGTGCGTTGATTAAATTTAGCACAAAACCGACAGCAAGGTACGTTGTGGTCAGGGCCTAGGAAAGGAATACAGTACAAATGAAAATCCTTATGAGGTATTTGCTTCCCACAAGTAATGCAATTATTAACTTTTACTGACATTGGTAAGGAACAAGAAAAAGTTTCCCCAACGGGGTACTTAACTTTTAGTTGAAGACTTCGGTTCTGAAACTCGAATGCGAAAATTTCAGGAGTCGGCCGACCGGCACTTGCGAACTGCTTCTGCTTCAAGCACTGCGCGGCAAGAATGACTGATGTAATGGCATCGGCTGCATGTTTTATACCCCTGACGACCTGACGTCATGGAAGAAGGGACAGCAACCGACGTAGGACCAAAGACTTTGTTAATCAGGCTGACTGAGGGCAACCTGCCAGCAGATTACCCAAATGTAATGACTGCAACAGTGAAACACGAAGATAATCATTAGGGCTGGCAATCAGGCCCTGTAAGACTGCTGTGGAAAACCCTGCTCTGGATTTACAACATATAGGTAAGTGGTAATGCTTGGTGAAGTGTGTACAGAGCTCCAGGTTGCAGCTTCCAGGATGTCCCTAGTAGGGGACTCCCCTGAGAAATGCTGTAGAGGGTGATGTAGTGCTAGTGGAATGTGTTCTGATGTCCTGTGGGGTACATTTCCCATGGTGTTTGTAGCAGAAATGGATGCAGTGTGCGATCCATTTAGAAATGGTTTGCTTTGAAATGGCATTGCCCTCTGCCCCTGCAGCAAAGTGGACTAGCAGCTGGTCAGATTTTGTAAGAGGCTTAGTCCTGTCACAATAGAACCTAAGCGGCCAGTGCACGTCCAGGATCCTTTCCCCTTTATTCTGAGGATTAGGGAAAAAAGTTGGCAAATGAATGGATTGGTTTAAAGCCACACTAGATACCACCTTGGGCATAAATGATGGGTTAGTTCCTGAGGGAAACCCTGTCCGCATGGAAGATAATGAAGGGTTCCACGGCCATAACGGTCTGTAATTCAGACGCTCTTCTTGCTGAAGTGATGGCTAAAAGTAAAGCTGTTTTCCCATGAGGGAATTTTAACTCTGCTGTAGCAACAGGTTCAAAGGGGGAAAGCGTGAGCTTTTCCAATACAAAGTTAAAGTCTCGGGCTCTTCTCAGGAACTGTTTTAACAGGGGGGTGAGAGAAGAGGGGTGGCTCAGTATTATAATGAGCTGAGATGGCAGGGGCATGAATCTGAACTGAAGAAAAAGATAAGCCTTTGTGGAGCATTTCTGTTAAGTAATCTAGTATATGAGGCAAGGTGGGTACAGTTGTGCCCATTCCCTGAGACTGGCCCCAGGAACAGCATCTTTTCCACTTTTTCGAATAGGATTTTCTAGCACTAGACCTCCTTGCCTCAAGAATGACATCCAGGCACCTGCTTACTGAGGGTTGCTGGTGATGCGTTCAGGGGTGAGCCAGGCTGCTAGGTTCAGGGTCTTCAGCTGAAGGTGCAAAATCTGGCCCTCCTGCTGGGACAGCAAGGGAGGGATCTAAGGCAGGTGCCATGGTGGCACGACTGTTAGACTGAGCAAAAGAGGATACCAGTGCTGGCATGGCCAGTCTGGTGCAATCAAGATTGTCCTTGGTTTGTCCAATTTGATCTTTAGTAGAACCTTCAAGAGGAGGGGCAGAGGAGGAAAGGCATAGATTGAGAGGCTTTCCCAGGTAAAAGACAGGGCAGCCACTTTCCAAGCTTGGCTGTGGGGAGTTCTGGTGCAATATTTGCTCAACTGATAGGGGAAGCAAAGAGGTCAACCTCTGGTGCCTCCCACCTGTTCCTCAAAAGCTTGAATATTTTGGGTTCCAGTTTCCACTCGTGTTGATCCATGAGATTTCTACTTGTCGTCTGAAAGGGAATTTAGTTTGCCTGGCAGGAACTGAGCTTACAGGTGCTCTTGGTTGCTCAGGGCTGTGTTCCACAGAGCCATGGCTAATCTGCAGAGTGGGTAGGAATGGGATCCCCCCTGCTTGTTTATGTACCACATAACTGTGGTGTTGTCTGTCTTTACCAATAGCTGTCCTGGAAAAATAAGGCTATTGAAGGCTGTCAGAGCATTCTGTACAGCTAACATTTCTTTTTGATTGATACGCAGATGCATTTGCGTTGGGCTCCATTTGCCCTGAATGCATTGCCCTGCCATGTGAGCCCCCCATGCACAGTCTGATGCGTCTGTTAGGGTTTGGGCGGCAGGGGGTAGAGTGAAAGGGATTCCCTTGTTGTGGTTGCAGGCTTCTGCCCACCAAAGGAACTCTGTCCTTAGGCAAGGAATGATAGGAATCATTGTTTCCAGGTCCTGAGAATGTTGACAACAGAGAGGTACCATTGAAGTTTCCTCATATGCAGCCTTGCATATGGAATTAGTAGAATGCAAGAGGCCATGAATCCTAGGGCTTGCAGTATTTTTCTTGCAGAAAGCTGGGTTTTGGTGGCCAGCAGATTGAAGTAGTTTGTCAAAAAAATTCGTTTTTCTGGAGTGAGGAATGCCATCTGGGAAGTTGTGTTCAAGTTTGCTCCCAGGAATACAATCTGTTGGCTGGGTACCATATGTGATTTCTTTTCATTGATGGTATACCCCAGTGAAGTTAGAAGTCTCTTTACAAATGTCAGGTGCTGAAGTAGCAATTCCTGACTGTCCGCCTGAATCAGGCAATAGTCCAAGTATGGGTAAATTTGAATTATTCTCTGCCTGCAATATGCAATGGCTGGAGCTAGGCACTTTGTGAATACACTGGGTGCAGAAGATAAGCCAAAGGGAAGTGCAGAGAACTGAAACGTAGATATTTCCTGCAAGATTCTCTTATGGGGATGTGCAGATAAGCTTCTTTTAAGTCTAGGGTGGCTAGCCAGGAGTCCTTGGCTAGCATAGGAAGCATCTGTTGGAGCGTAGGCATTTTGAATCTTGGAACCACCGGTAAGTTGTTGAGAATAAACAGATCCAGGATAGAGCGCCAAGAGTTTTCTTTTCTGGGTACCAGAAAAGTACAGTTGCGTACACTTAACATAAATGCAGATGTTGGAGTGTATTCACTGTTTCAGTCATTACATTTGGGTTATCTGCTTGCAAGTAGCCCTCAGCCAGCCTGATTATCAAAGTCTTGGGTCCTGCTGTCTCTTCTTCCATGACGTCAGGTAGTCAGGGGTATAAAGCATGCAGCCGACACCATTACATTCTTGCCCCAGATGTCACAATTATATGCAAATACACCAAAAAGCTTAAATACAGTAAACAAGAAGAGAGGTATAGCAAACAGAAGTCAGGGGGCAGGAGGGAGGGTAACCAGGACTGCAACAGTGAATACACGAACATCAACATTTATGGTAAGTGTACACAATTGTATTATGTTCATGTTTCACTGCTGCAGTCATTACATTTGGGTAGATTCCCAAAGCTAAGGAAGGGAGGAGGCAATTAGACAGCATTAGGTCCAGATATTAGGCCCTGCAAGACTGCAGTGGCAAAACCAGCTCTGTATTTAGAGAAAATAGGCAAGTGGTAATGCTTGGTGAAGGTATGAACAGAACTCCAGGTAGCAGCTTCTAGGATGCCCTTGGTAGGAACACCTCTGAGAAAGGCTGTTGAAGTAGATGCAGCCCTGGTGGAATGTGATCTTATCCCGTGTGAGGTAGGTTTTCCATGGTGCTTATAGGAGAAATTAATGCAATGGCCTATCCATTTAGAAATGGTTTGCTTTGAAATGGCCTTCCCCTCTGCCCCTGCAGCAAAGGCAACTAGCAGCTGTTCAGATTTTCTGAGAAGCTTAGTCCTGTCCAAATAAAATCTAAGTTGTTTGTGCACGTCTAAAGAGTGCAGTATTCGATGTTCATCGTGCATACAGCTGCAGTCGTAACAGATGGGTTCTCCTGCCGTCAGGCGGGTCCTCGGTCGGCCGAATTCCAAAGTCTAGGTCCAGCGTCGGTTGTCGTCGCTTCTTCCCCGACGTCAGTGCGACAGGGGTATAAAGGAACCATCCGACGCCATTTTCTTCAGTCTTTCTTGCTGCGCGGTGCCCGAAGCAGAAGCAGTTCGCAAGTGCCGGTTGGCCAGCTCCTGAGATTACGAAAATTTGGAAACCGAAGTCTTCTTGAAAGCTAAGTACCCCGTTGGGGAAACTTTTCTTGCCTCAGACCGATGTCAGACAAAGTTAATAATTGTATTTCTTGTGGGAAGCAAATACCGCATAAGGATTTCCATTCCCTCTGTATACCTTGTTTAGGCCCAGACCACGACGTCTCGGTCTGTCGCTTTTGTGCTACATTCAACAAGCGCACCATTAAGCATCGGGCGGAGTTCGCCCAGCATTATTTTGGGAAAGCATTTAATTGTATTATGTCGTCGGATACTCCGACTCCAGTTTTGTCTAAAAAACGCAAAGATAAGGACCGACACACGAGGTCCGTGGCCTCTACCGACACCACGCCTAAGCCGACTACACGTGGTCCGGTTCTCAGCAAGGCGCCTACGCAGTCCCTGACTACCGACGACACTTCTTTGGCAGTGTCTCCTGTGCCCGAGGTCGCAGGTTCCTCGGCCCACACCCTGGCTACAGATACCGAAGCCACTCTTGGCATTGAAACTCAGAATGTGGACAGGTCCACCTCCACTCAAGGTGTCTTTAGACCTCCCTCTTCTTTCTCCATCAAGACTTTCACCAAGTCTAAAGCAGCCTTGCACTCTAAGAGACAAGCTACACAGGGCCCATCTACAGGCCTCATGCCTAAGAAACAGATGCTTAAAATGGCTGAGGATTTAATTACTCTTATCAGAGGTTCTCAGCCCCCACCGGACAAAAGGCCCAGAGTGGAGGAAGATTCCCCCTCTTCTGATCAGGGCTCCATTATTTCAGAGCACTCTGATGACCAGGAACATTCTTACTCCCCTTTTGAAGACTCTGATGCGGAGGAGTCCATCCCTTCTGTATCCCCCCCCCCTGAGGATTACTCATTTGGGGAAACTTTACATACCTTAAGGGAACACTTCCACTGGGAAGGCCAAGATTATTCAGATTCCAAGAAAAGGCTTAGGGAATTTCTCTTGCTACCTCAACACAGGCCTCTGGCCATACCTCCTGTCTTGGACATCCTAGATGATGTTTACTCGGAGGCCTGCCGTAACCCGGACTCTCTACCTCCAGCTCCAGTTAAGCCTGACAGGTACTACAGGGTTCCTGACTCACACCAATTTCTATACAAAAGCCATGCTGCTGACCCAGAAACCATCTCACAGGGCCGCAAGGGAGTTAAGGCCTCCACTGCAAAAAATCCATTACCTTCTGAGAGAGACTCCAGATCCTTAGAAAGGTGGGGAAAAAAAGGTATATACCTCGGCTACCTTAGCCATGAGGGCCTTAAACTGTCAGTTCCATACGCTAAAATACCAACAGTTTTTGCTATCACAATTGAAAAGTAAAATGTCACAACCTGAACAACCAGACGTGAAGGAGTTGCAGGATTTGATGCATAGTGCAGAACAAGTGGGTAAGCATACCTTACAATGTGGTTTTGATGCTCTAGAGGCCTCATGTAGAGCTGCTGTTACAGGATCAGTCATACGTAGGCATGCCTGGCTCAAGGAACAAGCCTTGCCTGATCATGTTAAATTACTGGACGCCCCTCTTCAAAAGGATGTACTATTTGGTGCTAATGCTGAGGAGGTATTAAGGAAAATGGAGGAAAAGGCTAAATCAATGCAAACTGTGAAAGATTTTCTACAGGTACAACCCCCACGTTTTTGTAGAAATTGGCCTTCCAAAAACTGGTCCTTTCCTGCCACGGACAGACCCCAAAGAGGCAGATACAGGCGCCCGAGGGGCAGAGGACAATCCCAAGGATCGTATAGAGGCAGACAATAGCAAGCTCCTACACAAAGAGGTGGTGAGGATAACTCGCAATCTTTCAGAAAGCAAACCCAATGACTTTCCCCTTTGCATGCCAAGCAAGTCTCAAATGGCAGCCCCCTTAGGAGGAAAGCTGGCATTTTCAAAAAATTGGCATATTGTCACAAAGGACAAATGGATCCTGGACATTATAAACAGAGGCTACAAATTCCATTTTCACACCCTTCCAAAAATGAGAGGCATGCCAAACCTGCCACACAATCAAAGGGCAGAGGCACAAAGGCAAATTACAGATCTCATAAACATGAAAGCTATTCAAGAGGTACCTACGCACGAACAAGGTCAAGGTTTTTATTCCAGGCTATTTCTGGTACCAAGGAAGGGAAAAGATTGGAGACCTATTTTGGACCTATCCATCCTAAACACATTTCTACTCGTACCAAAATTCAAGATGCTCACTCTACAGCTACTTCTTCCCATGCTGGGCAAGGAGTCTTGGCTGGTAACATTGGACATCAACAAGGAGGCACACCTGCATGTCCCAATCAGACA